>NC_057794.1:248112885-248406006 GCF_018294505.1 Triticum aestivum
ATACTGTTCATCTCCACCGTCGACCCCCTCCAGCCTCCACGGCTACTGTTCATCCACCGTCGACCTCCTCCAGCCTCCACCTGCGATTGTTCATCCATGGGCTCCTGTTCATCCAGCCTACACCGTGCGCTACTCCACCGGCTACTGTTCAACCAGCCCTCTCCACGGGCTCCTGTTGAACCACCCCTCCACAGGCTACTGTTCATCCTGCCCTCCACCGTCTACTGTTCATCCTGCCCTCCACGGGGTGGTCCTGTTCATCCAGCCCTCCACGGGGTCCTGTTCATCCAGCCCCAACCGGCTTGATCAATCAGGGTCCTGTTCATCCAGAGGCAACACCACGGGGTCCTGTTCATCCACCCCCACCGGGAACTCTTCATCCAAACACCCCCCCCGCAACGCTCACTGTTCATCCAGAGGCAGCATCGATCGGCTTCAGTTAGCAGCAGTAGCGAAGGAATCGCTCGATCGGGTTCAGTTAACAGCCATCGATCGATCGCTCGGGTTCAGTAACGCGTAGCCTGCAGTGCAATTGCTCGGGTTCAGTTAGAGCCCAACGCCTCGCTCAGGTTCAGTTAGAGCCAACGCCTCTCACACACGCGCGTACGTGTACGAGAGAAACGTGCATCGCTCGGCCCCCCGACCTCCCACCGTAACCGGGAACTCCCCGAAATTTTCCTCGCCCTCGCTTCTACCACGGTTTTTTCCGTCATGGACGGCCCAAAGAATGGCATGCAGCTACGTCTCCGGCCCGCCCAGGACGAAAAGCCCATTTTTTGTCATGATTTTTTGTCATAGAAGTAGGAGCCCACCACATCTATGATGATACCGGGTTTTGTCACAATTATCGTCATAGAAGTGTCATATGTATGACAGAAAAAATTTCGTTCGGCCCAAAATGTCACGGATGTGTCTTTTTTTGTAGTGATATTCATCACATACCACAAGCACGGGGTACCAACGGTGTGTCCAGTGCCCTGTGAAAACAGTCATGGCCACCCTACCGGGCACGACCTCGTCCCAAGAGAGCACAACAACGACTCTCCCGTCACTAGTAATGCGTGCTCCAAGCTAGTATCGGCCTAGGTAATCAATAATGCCCTTTCCCATATAAGGGTAGAGTGGTCGCGCATGTTTGGTTGGGACGGTTGACAAATCTTAAATCTAATCCGTCTCTGTAAACAACACTTTTATCAAGCCTCGGTACACTACTTCTCCAACAAGTAGTGACCTAGTTCATCATCATCTCCCAGGGGCATCAGTGGCACCCACTGGGGCTGTTTGCAAGTATGTAAAACCACACTTGTTTCTTTCCATACATAACTCTGACCCACTTTGCGTAGCCATTTACTATAGCATATTTCTACAATCCATCCACACAACTCTAACACAAGGATAGAGTCATGAACAATGCAAGTATCAACGTGCATGCAACAGAGGCAAGCCCAGCAAGGTTGCCACTCAAGAACCATCATGCACTCGATGAAACAGTGAAAATGTTCTCATGATATAAAATGGTTCGACATGGTCAAAGAGCTGCTTGCCTGGTTCATTAGAGTCTTCAAGTCTTCTGGTTCATCTCCGAGTATTTCGTCTACTTCGTCAACTAATGTCGGAAACAATCGTAGTAAGCAACACAACAAGGCAGAAAATAAAAGTGCTCTAAAAATATTAATTGGACTTTTCTAGGATACCTTTGGTCATATGAGGAATGACCAAAGTGATTTCATTGGGATTGGGTCAGTGGATATTTATGAACATTTCAATATGATGGAATCAATGGATTTATGGATTTGCAAGAAGTGTACAAAAATATATTTTTGAAAAATGAGCAGAGGCACCCATTTTAACAAAGGATGATTTTAGAAGCATCTAGGATTTGGTTTCACTGGATTTGGAGTCAAAATGAATATTCTATGGATTTGCAAAGTTGACAAACATGAAGAAATGGCTCATTATTTTGTAGGGCATAGAAAGTATTAATAAAAATGTTCATAACCTAAGTTATGAACTTAGATATATCTGCAAATTTGAATCATGGCATTTAGATCAAATTTGAGCTCTCTGTGATTTTCTAAAGTTCATCACAGAAATGAAAAATGGGGTTTTAATAAATATTTCTGAAGAGAAAGTTTCTGCAAAAATGTGCAAATAGCATCATGTGATAGATTAGGATTTATGGATCCCCTAGAAATTTGAATCATCAAATTTGGAGTTAATTTGATTTATTTATGTGCTTTTGAAGTCTACTAGGAAAAAGAAAAAGGAAAAAGGGGGCTTTACCCTTATCATGCGCGCAAGGTGAGAGATAGGCGGCGGGCCGGCCCAGCTGCACGGCCGCGCGCAGACCGTCAACGCATGAGGCGTATTCTCAAGAATACGCCTTCCTTCGGCAAAGGCGGCAGCTGGCGGAGCCCGCCTCCACTTAAACGGGGCGGGGCCCTCCCGTCAGTGGCTCAGCCACGCTGGCTGGCCGACAGGTGGGGCCCGCTAGCAGGTTCTTCCTCCACCTCCCGCGTGGGTGCGATAGGAGACAGAGGAGACGCTCGACGCCGGTCGCCGGTGCTACAGGGCGTCTCCGGCGATGTTCTGCCCACCGATTTGCACAGGGGACCCGGCCGCATCCAACCATGGGTGGCACGGTCGCCCAGGGGCACCGGGTGGAGCAGGGTGCTGGCCGCGGCGGACGGGACCAGCGGTGAGATCTGGGCACAGCGAGGCAGGCACGGGGAGGAAGGACTGATGTGCAGGGAGAGTTGGCGCTGGTGCTAGTGCTGCTCTGGAACAAAGAGGTTGGGAGGAGGGGCTCTCAGTGCCACGAATTTAGGCAGAGGCCGGCGGCATTGCTCCGGCCATGGAGATGCAAGGAGGGCATGAGGAGGGGAGTGGGTTGGTCCAGGGGGTGCACAGGAGGGAGAGAGAGCCAAAGGAGTAGGGAGGGGGCTCGGGGGCGGCCTTAAGTAGCCGACCCGTGGCTCACCATGGACGCGGCGCACAGGTGGCCATGGCAACGGCTCGGGCGGCAAGGGGAGAGAGTGAGGGGTTGTCTGCCGTGCTCATGGGGGTGGAGTAGGACGCCAAGAAGAGAGAGAGGGAGCAGGGCGAGCTCCGGGTGGAGCCACGAGCTCGCATGCGCATTGGCACGCTCGGGCGGCTTTGGGCACGCGTAGCACGGGCAGGACAGAGAGGGAAAGGAGGGGGCCAGCGCGGTGGCATGTTGCGGACGTCGAGGCACCTCGATTGGTGCAAGGTGGAGGCTCGAGGTGGTCGAGGGACGCGGCGTCAACGGTCGAACGCCCTGCCAGGCGCTCCAGAGCGCATTTCTGGACGGCATCCGCGGCTTTTCCGCGTGCACCCGCGCGTCCACGTGTATCTAGGGGCTACAGGGGGAGTAAACAATTTGGAAATGGCATCGGATGCCCAGGGGCTCCACTAGAGGAGAGAGGGGGTTGAGAGAGAGTGGGAATGATGATGTCCAAAGAAGAAAAATGGGTCTATGCCCCCCTTAATCATTTCTCCTTGGGCAGCAAGGCATGCAGGAGCTAGAGGAGGAGCAGGTGAGGCCGTGGGAAAAGCTTCAGCTCATGGAGATTAGTGGAAGGGGTTGAAACTTGCATCTTGAAATTCTGCCAGAAGGTGTTTGATGTAGGCTTGGGCAAGAAATTTAATTTCACTTGACATGAAACTTAACAGGATGAAATGGCACATAGAAGTAAGGTGTTCCACCAAGTTTGAGCTCATTTGGGCAAAGTAGCCAATGTAACTTTGGTAAACCCTACAAATCAGCAGAAATGGCTTTACCAAGATTTAGTCATGCAAATCTATTCTCCTTGGTGCACCACTTGGTGTAGTGTCATCATTTGAGGACTTGAACATGTCCACAAAAATTCAGATCACAAGGACACACTTGGCAATGTAGAGTTGTTCAATTTTGGTTCTACACAGAAAGGGTTTTAGAACACTTTGATCATGATATTCTTCTCTCGAACTTGTGACATTTGGTCTAGATGCATTATTACACCATTTGAGCATGGGCACCAAGTTTGAGAGCATTTGGACATGTTTGGCAGTGCAAAGTTGTTCAAACTTGAAAAAGGACAAAAATGGTTTTGAGAGGGTTTGGTGGGGCTATATTGTTCTCCATGACATGAGACTTTGTAGGATCCTCAAGTAGGTCATTTTGGACATGATAGAATTTTCCTGTATTTAATGGAGAATATTTTCTTTGTAAACATTTCAAAAGCTTGAAATGCCCAAAAATAGTTTCTGAGGGATTTGACCAATAATTTGAACATGACCATGTGTTGAAACTCTTATATATGGACAATATATGTCCACTGAGCTTCCCTAAATTTTCTCAAATATTTTTGAAACATTAAAATAATTTTAACCTATTAAAGACCATTTTCTGGCCTTAAGAAAAAGCCTTTAAATAAAATAGGAAAATAACTTTTAAAATAATATTTTTGTGGTTTATGGGAGCCCTATACCTAATAGGTTTCAATATACTTTTTGAAAGATTTTTCACACCCTTAATTAAGTACTTGTAGTTCAAGTCTCAATTCAGGGATTTTTGGAAAACCTAATTTAGAAAATTCTTTTTGGCCAAAATATTTTTGCAAGAAATTGGTTTTATGTCCTACACACATGGCATGATCATTTTGCAAGGTTTTGGATCAAGGAGAAGGAGTATAAGAGTTGGATGATTTATTTAATTATTAGAGCACTTGCAACCAACACACAAAAATCAAATCAAGCAAAGACCTAAACACTCAAAAGTTTTTGACAAACCACATTTTATCATGATTTATTAGCTTAAGTGTCGTGGCATGAAAATCAGGGTGTGACATGCATCTTTAACATTCTGCTCTGCATCTTCCTCTTCTGTCGTTCCTTCAGTTACTTGTACAACACCCCAACCTGCTGGTATTGGGATTCCTCGGGTTACCAAATAATCAGCGTAGTCGCATTCCCCCACATCAGCAACTTCCCAGAAATACAAATCACACGAATCTTCCATTTTCTGCACGAATCAAATTGGAAGATCATCAACCAAACTATTAAAAAAATCAGCAACTGAAAGTAGTAGAACAACACTTAAACATATTATTACCCCACGATTGGGGCATTTGTAGAAGACTCGGCCAGGGTTGAGGATTATGGTTGAGACGTGACAGATGACTCTGTGTGATTTGCAGCAGTGGCACCACACCAACAGCAGCGAGTTGCGATGAGCAACCAGCTGCGGTGCGTGTGCCGGCGGGGGTGTGATGAGACCCATAGGCGATGGTACGGGTGGCGACTTGGTGCATATCTGGTTGTTGCCGGCTGAAGAGCAGGTGGACGAGCAGCCAGCAGACATGGTTGCTACGGCCAGAGCTTCTGATGCTAGGCAGAGTTAGTACAGAAGAGGAGAAGCGAACGTTGGATATGTCAGTTTCATTACTTGCGGAGTAGCATAGCACCATATATAGTCATAGTCTAGGTTTGGGTTCGAACCAGCTATAGGAGCACGTCTCTCTTTTTTCTAAAACTCAACAATGTCTCTTTACTGGTACACTCGCTTGTTCTGTACGCCTTCTCCAGTCTTTGATTTTATTTCTTTTTTTGCAAGGAAGGAAGGAGGACAAAATTGAGAGTTCCTGGGACTCGAACCCAAGACCTCTCAGTCGAAAACCAAGGGTGCTACTCACTTATGTGGTGAATGTTCCCTCGAAGCAGGACGGTAGACGAACACATTTTCCTCGCAGTTTTAGTTGCGATGCAAGATCAAACGGTCGCGATTTCGGGAATGTTATCAGGCGAACGAGCCCAATTTTTCTTTTCTTCCTATATATAAAAAAGTATGCTACTTGGTGTCAGCTTAGTCAACAAACGATTGTGCCAACCTTGACCGTTGGGTTGACATTCAACGTCTGTCGTGTTTCTTCAGTCTCTTCTTCCTCCAGCCGCCATAGCCAAACTAGTGCCGGTGGGACCGCCTGCTCCCGCCTCCCGTGGCTGGCTGTGATGCCGCGCACACATCGTTGCCACATCGCACCCTATAACTCTGCACATCTTCCCCGGCTCCTGTTCGTTCCTGTCCGAGGCCTCACCATCATCCTCCGCCTTGGTTCGCTCGCCGCGGTGCCGCCCTCCGGTGTTGTCAACATGGTTAACAACCGAGAGGAATAAGGAGATGGCTATACATGGTGAGGATGACAGTAGGGACCGAGCAGCGCGCGCAGTAATTTTGTTTTTTCAGGACGGAGAAGGGTATCAACTAGGTTGTTCGGGAGCTGCGGCCCATCTAGCCCAGGCTTTTATTTCAGATGTTTAGCACATGACCATCCTTGTTTGTTTTTTCCTTTCTGAAAATGGTTAGCCCAGCTATTTTGTCTTTTGTAGAATAACCAACGTAGGCCTACTTGCTTTTGTACGCCCTGCTGGCCTAGAAATCTTTCAAGACGAGGAGGGATGCATTTTACCCAGAAAATGGGCTATAAGTAATAAGAAATGGGCTATAAGTAATATTAAATAGGCTATAAAATAAAAAATTACAGCAAATAGGCAATTAGTTCCATAATACTTTTTCTTTCATATTTTGATATTTTGGTTTGTATGCTGTTTGGGACAGATTTGGATGCTGACTTGTGGGTCTACTAGGTTGACGTGTACGAAAGGCTTTGTCAACTTAGTCCACACATGATTCTAGCAGCAATCACCGTTGGATGTTAATTCAATGGCCGTGCTGCTTCTTCAATATCTGATCTTCTTGCTCCATCCGCCCAAACCAGTGTCGGTGGGACTGCCTGCTCCCGCCTCCCGTGGCCGGCTGTGCTGCCTCGAAGGCCGCATCGCCCCACCCTACTCCATTGATGGCCATGCCATTCCTCTACTCACCCACACCTCCTATTATTTTCCGACGACGGTAGCCGGACCAGTAAACCCTCGTACTCCCCACTGCATGGGCAACCACTACCGAGTCTTCCCCGGCTCCGTGTCATTCCCTTCCTATGCCTCACCGTCGTCCACCGCCCTGGTGCCCTCGATTCGCCGTGCTCAACATGGTCAATGAACGACATCCATCGGACATGGACTCTATGTGGAGAGGCTGACAGTTGGGTCCACGGCCGCACACAAGGAAATGACTCCTTATTACGTGCACAATAATGATTCCTCCACCTGACATCTGTGACCCACCGGATGGGCCTCTGTATTTCGTGAAAAAAATGTTCCCCCCTACTGACAGGTCGGACCCACCAACTATATCTTCGCGCGCAAGGAAGTGCCTCCTTATTACGCACAAAAATATGAATACCCCCCCTGCTAGCTGGGACCCAACATAGTGGGAGGCTGACATGTGGGCCTACTAAGTTGACTGGGACGGAGGGCTTTGTCAACTTATTCAATATGAACGATTATAGCTCTAGTGACCGTACGATGTCCATCCAACGGACGTAGTGCTTCTTCAACCTCTGGTCTTCTTGCTCCAGCCGCCCAAAGCAGCACCGATCATGCCGCCTGCTCCTGCCTCCTGTGGCCGGCTATGCTGCCGCGGAGGCCTCACCACCCCTACTACTCCCACCACTGGCCAGGCCCTGTGGCGACGACAGCCTCACACCGTAGCCGAACCAGTGAACCCTCGTACTCCACTCCGCGTGGGCATCCACTGCCTCATGTTCCCCAGCTCTGCATCGTCCCCTTCCTAGGCCTTGCCGTCGTCCATCGTCTTGGTGCTCTTGGTGCGGCGTGGTCAATGTGGTCAACGACCAACTTCCATCGGAAGAGTACTGTATGTGGAGAGGTTGACAGCTGGGTCCACGGCCGCAGCAAGGAAGTGCCTCCTTATTACGCGGAGAATAATGATTCCTCCACCTGACAGCAGGGACCCACTGGAGGGGCCACCGTATTTCACGAAACAAACATTTCCCCCTGACTGCTAGGACCCACTAGCTATATCTTTGCACACAAGGAAGTGCGTCCATATTACGGGCAAAAAAAATGATTCACCCCCTGACTGTTGGGACCCACCAGCTACATCTTCGCACGCAAGGAAGTGCTTGACACTCGGGACCCACCTGGTCGAAGCGTACGTAGCATTGTCATTCTAGTCGCGAATGTGTACATACATACTGGTAGGGATGAAAACGGAGCGGAAACGGACGGAACTGGGTGCTACCATATTTGTTTTCATATTTTTTTGCTGAAGCAGAAATGAATACAGAAACCCTGGAAATGAATACGGAAACAAATACTACCAGAAACAGATACGGAGCGAATACAGAGCAGACACGAAAACAGAACAGTGTGTTGACCGGAACTTAAAACCCCCTTGAATCATAGAGAAATACACACAAAAACAAAGAAATTTAAGAAATTTTTAACATGGCTACATGATAATATGGTTGTGTTGGTAACATAGGTTAGTATTGTAATAGTACATGACAATTCCATATTGTGTCTAGTTTAGAATGTGTGTGGAAGTAAAAGTTGGTCCTCAAATGATCCAGTCTGCTCATTGTGTCATTGCGTGTTGTTTGGTGATTGGGCTACAAAGCAGCCATGGGCCTATAGTAGAAACGGAAATTCCATATTCACGGAAACGGAAAGTTCCGTTTCCGCGTCTGTTCCACCGGAAAACACCGTTCCGTTTTTGTTTCTGTTTCCACATAAAAATCCACTTCCATTTCCATTTTGCAAATTTTCGTTTCCGTTTTCATATGTCCTCTCCGTTTCCATTTTTCCTCTGGAAAAGCAGAAACTTTCCACTCCATTTTCATCCCTACGTGTCATAGTAGAGGCGTGCATGTGTCGTAGAAGAGGCACACACGTACATACATCGGCCATGGTGCAGGAAAGTAAATACGACCACGTATGTACAACTGGCTGGGTCGCAAAGGAATGCGTCGTCATGTTCATCGGGAGCCAACCGGCTTGGACGGAACAATTGATGGTAACGAGGCCTGGCGTACTGCAGAACGGAGGAAACAGCCTTGTGTTCGACTGACCATGGTCGAAATGGGATCCTGTTATCGGGAGGGGTCTGACATACCACAAAACATAGGAAACATACTTCTCTTGGACCTCCTACGGTAGAAACGGTGTCATGTTGATCGTGAGGGGTGTGGCATACCGCAAAATGGAGGAAACGGACTTGTGTTGGAGAGCTAGGTCGAAACAGGGGTCCTGTTCCTCGGGAGGGGTGTGGCGTACCGCAAAATGGGACTCCACGGGATACTGTTCATCTCCACCGTCGACTGCCTCCATGGGCTACTGTTCCTCCACCGTCGGCCTCCTCCAGCCTCCAGCTGCGACTGTTCATCCACGGGCTCCTGTTCATCCAGCCTCCACCGCGCGCTCCTCCACCGGCTACTGTTCAACCAGCCCTCTCCACAGGGTCCTGTTCAACCACCCCTCCATGGGCTACTATTCATCTAGCCCTCCACCGGCTACTGTTCAACTAGCCCTCCACGGGGTCCTGTTCATCCAGCCCTCCATGGGGTCTTGTTCATCCACCCCCAACCGGCTCGATCGGGGTCCTGTTCATCCAGCGGCAATAGCCTCTACTACCACGGGGTCCCGTTCATCCAACCCTCCACCGGGAACTGTTCATCCAAACCCCCCAACAACGATCACTGTTCATCCAGAGGCAGTATCAATCGACTTTAGTTAGCAGCAATAGCGAAGGAACCACTTGGGTTTAGTTAACATCAAGGGATCGATCGATCGCTTGGGCTCAGTAACGCGTAGCCTGCAGTGCAATCGCTCGGGTTCAGTAAGAGCCCTACGCCTCGCTCGGGTTCAGTTAGATCCCAACGCCTCGCACCCACGCACGTACGTGTATGAGAGAAATGCGCACCACTCGGCCCTCGACCACCCACCATAACTGGGAAGTCCCCGATATTTTCCTCGCCCTCACTTCTACCACGGTTTTTTCTGTCATGGACGGCCCAAAGAATGTCATGCGGCTGCATCTCTGGCCCGCCCAGGACGAAAAGCCCATTTTCTACCAAGATTTTTTGTCATAGAAGTAGGAGCCCACCAAATCTATGATGATATCGGGTTTTGTCACAATTATCTTCATAGAAGTGTCATAAGCATGACAAAAAACAATTTCGTTCGGCCCAAAATGTCATGGATGTGTCTTTTTTTGTAATGCATCTTTATGTGATTAACACCCACATTTCACATCGCCATGTGACCAACACCCAAAGGGTTTACTAGAGTCAATAATCTAGTTCAGATCGCTATGTGATTAACACCCAAAGAGTACTAAGGTGTGATCATGTTTTGCTTGTGAGGGAGGTTTAGTCAATGGTTCTAACACATTCAGATCCATATGTATTTTGCAAATTTCTATGTCTACAATGCTCTACATGGAGCTACTCTAGGTAATTGCTCCCACTTTCAACATGTATCCAGATCGAGACTCAGAGTCATCCAGATCGGTGTCAAAGCTTGCATCGACGTAACTCTTTACGACGAACTCTTTATCACCTCCATAACCTAAGGATAATTTTGAACGTTGTCTAGTGATCTACTCTTGGATCACTATTGTACCCCCTTGCCAAACTCATGGTAAGGTACACAATAGGTTTGGTATACAATATGGCATACTTTATAGAACCTATGGCTGAGGCATAGGGAATGACTTTCATTCTCTCTCTATCTTCTGCCGTGGTCGGGTTTTGAGTCTTACTCGACTTCATACCTTACAACTCAGGCAAGAACTCCTTCTTTGACTGATCCATTTTGAACTCCTTCAAAATCTTATCAAGGTATAGACTCATCAAAAGTCTTATCAAGCGTCTTGATCTATCTCTATAGACCTTGATGCCCAATATGTAAGCAGCTTCAATGAGGTCCTTCTTTTGAAAAACTCCTTTCAAACACTTCTTTATGCTTTCTAGAAAATTCTACATCATTTCTGATCAACAATATGTCATTCACATATACTTATCAGAAAGGCTGTAGTGCTCCAACTCACTTTCTTGTAAATACAGGCTTCTCCGAAAGTCTGTATAAAACCATATGCTTTGATCACCTCATCAAAGTGTTTATTCCAACTCCAAGATGCCTGCACTAGTCCATAGATGGATCGCTGGAGCTTGCACACTTTTTCAACACCTTTAGGATTGAAAAAACCTTCTGGTTGCATCATATATAACTCTTCTTTAAGAAATCCATTAAGGAATGCAATTTTGACATCCGCTTGCCAGATTTCATAAAATGTGGCAATTGCTAACATGATTCGGATAGACTTTAAGCACTATTACAAGTGAGAAAATCTCATTGTAGTCAACACCTTGAACTTTTCAAAAACATTTTGCGACAATTCGAGCTTTGTAGATAGTAACACAACCATCATCATCTGTCTTCTTCTTGAAGATCCATTTATTCTCAATGGCTTGCCGATCATCGGGCAAGTCCACCAAAGTCCACACTTTGTTCTCATACATGGATCCTATCTCAGATTTCATGACCTCAAGCCATTTTGCAGAATCAGGGCTCATCATTGTTTCCACATAGTTCGTAGGTTCGTCATGGTCTAGTAACATGACTTCCAGAACAGGATTATCGTACCACTCTGGTGCGGAACGTGCTTTGGTTGACCAACGAGGTTCGGTAGTAACTTGATCTAGAGTTTCATGATCATCATCATTAGCTTCCTCTCTTGTTGGTGTAGGCATCACGGAAATGGTTTTCTGTGATGAGCAACTTTCCAATTCTAGAGAAGGTATAGTTACCTCATCAAGTTCTACTTTCCTCCCACTCACTTCTTTTGAGAGAAACTCCTTCTCTAGAAAGGATCCATTCGTAGCAACAAAGATCTTGGCTTCGAATCTGTGATAGAAGGTACACCCAGCAGTTTCTTTTGGGTATCCTATGAAGACGCACTTCTCCGATTTGGTTTCGAGCTTATCAGGATGAAACTTTTTCACATAAGCATCGCAAACCCAAACTTTAAGAAATGACAGCTTAGGTTTCTTGCCAAACCATAGTTCATATGGTGTCGTCTCAACGGATTTAGATGGTGCCCTATTTAACATGAATGCATCTGTCTCTAATGAGCCCAGGCACAACGACGCAATTATCAGGGGCGCGCTCTACCACTGAGCTAATAGCCCGTCGCGCGGGCCTCCCAAAGGGAGGCCTGCTACGCCAAAAGCAAGAAAAACTCCATCCCTTTCCTTTTAAATCCACCATAAAATTGGAAAGAAGCATAAAGTAAGTAGACCTGACTCCTTTAATGATGCCTCTATCCTCTATTCTGATATATAAATTCGATGTAGATGAAATTGTATAAGCAATTTTTTTATTTATGGTTTTAATGATGATCCTGCATGTATTTCGTGTGTATCTCACAGGGGCGGCACAAGAAAAAGGCTTTTTCTTGTGCCGATTCTTCTTGTATCAAAATAAGAATCCTTTTTCTTCCTAATTCATCAAAGATTACTATTTCTTCTTTATTCGGGTCTTCACCCAGGAGTATTTAGCCTTGCAAGGTGGTCCTTGCTGATTCACTACCAAAAACACAGGTCTCCGCAAAGTCGTAAGACCATGTATGGGGGTTGACGCCTGCCCAGTGCCGGAAGGTCACTAAATAAGAAAAGGAATATAAATAGTTAATGGATTTTATAGGAAAAAGATCCATTTTAACGAATCACACGTAGAGATATTGCTAGCACACAAAAAGTTAATGGTATTTCATAACTAATGCTAATCCCAAAACGATAGTGCTAAATTGGTAAGAGACATCATAGATCGTACCATATCTAATAAAGTACAATTACAATGTTCGGATACACCATTACGCTGTGGTGTTCCACGTGGCGTGTGTTGTGAAACTATTCCACTTTGTTTTAAATGAAGGCCAAACTCGTAACTCAAATATTCGCCTCCACGATCAGATTGTAGAAACTTTATTTTCTTGTTACGATGATTCTCCACTTTACTCTAAAATTCTTTGAACTTTTTAAATGTTTCAGACTTGTGTTTCATTAAGTAGATATACCCATATCTGCTCAAATCATCTGTGAAGGTCACAAAATAACGATACCTGCCGCGAGCTTCAACACTCATCGGATCACATACATCGGTATGTATTATTTCCAATAAGTCATTAGCTCGCTCCATTGTTCCGGAGAACAGGGTTTTAGTCATCTTGCCCATGAGGCATGGTTCACAAGTATCAAATGATTCATAATCAAGTGATTCCAAAAGTCTATCTGCATGGAGTTTCTTCATGCGCTTTACACCAATATGACCTAAACGTTAGTGCCACAAGTATGTTGCACTATCATTATCAACTTTGCATCTTTTGGCATCAATATTATGAATATGTGTATCACTACAATCGAGATTCAATAAACATTGAGTGTATGACCATAGACGGTTTTATTCATGTAAATAGAATAACAATTATTCTTTGACTTAAATGAATAACCATATTGCAATAAATAGGATTCAATCATATTCATGCTCAACAAAAACACCAAATAACATTTATTTTACGTTCAACACTAATCCCGAAGGTAAAGGGAGTGTGCGATGGTGATCTTATCAACCTTGGAATCACTTCCAACACACATCGTCACCTCGCACTTAACTAGTATCTGTTCATTTTGCAACTCCTGTTTCGAGTTACAAACCTTAGCAACTGAATCGGTATTAAATACCCAGGGGCTACTATGAACACTAGTAAAGTACATATCAATAACATGTATATCAAATATACCTTCGTTCACTTTTCCATCCTTCTTATCCGCCACGTATTTGCGGTAGTTCCGCTTCCAGTGACCATTCCCTTTGCAGTAGAAGCACTCAGTTTCAGGCTTAGGTCTAGCTTTGGGCTTCTTCACGGGAGTGGCAACTTGCTTGTCATTCTTCTTGAAGTTCCCTTTCTTTTCCTTGCCCTTTTTCTTGAAACTAGTGGTCTTTTTAACCCTCAACACTTGATGCTATTTCTTGATTTATACCTTCGCCCATTTCAGCATCGCGAAGAGCTTGGGAATCATTTTCGTCATCCCTTGCATATTATAGTTCATCATGAAGTTCTAGTACCTTGGTGATAGTGACTAGAGAACTATATCAATCACTATATTATCTGGAAGATTAACTCCCACTTGATTCAAGAAATTGTAGTACCCAGAAATTCTGAGCACACGCTCACTGCCTGAGCTATTCTCCTCCATCTTGTAGGCAAAGTACTTGTCAGAGGTCTGATACCTCTTGACACGGGCATGAGTCTGAAATACCAATTTCAGCTCTTGGAACATCTCATATGCTCCGTGGTGTTTAAAATGTTTTTGAAGTGCTGGTTCTAAGCCGTTAAGCATGGCGTACTAAACTATCAAGTAGTCATCATACCGAGCTTGTCAAACGTTCATAACGTCTGCTTCTGCTCCTGCAATAGATCTATCACCTAGTGGTGCATCGAGGACATAATTCTTCTGTGCAGCAATGAGGATAATCCTCAGATCACGGACCCAGTCCGCATCATTGCTACTGTCATCTTTCAAGTTAGTTTTCTCTAGGAACATATCAAAAATAAAACAGGGGAGCTATATGCGAGCTATTGGTCTATAATATAGATATGCAAATACTATCAGGACTAAGTTCATGATAAATTAAGTTCAATTAAACATATTACTTAAGAACTCCCACTTAGATAGACATCCGTTCTATGTGAATGTAGAGCTTATCACAGCCGATCATCACGTGGTGTCTCGACACGATGAACTGTCGCAACGGTGCACACTCAGGGTGAACACTTATACCTTTAAATTTAGTGAGGGATCATCTTATAATGCTACCGCCGTACTAAGCAAAATAAGATGCATAAAAGATAAATATCACATGAAATCAAAATATGTGACATGATATGGCCATCATCATCTTGTGCCTTTGATCTCCATCTCCAAAGCACCATCATGATCTCCATCGTCACCGGCTTGACACCTTGATCTCCGTCGTAGCGTCGTTGTCGTCTCGCCAACTATTTCTTCTACGACTATCGCTAACGCATACTGATAAAGTAAAGCAATTACACGGCGATTGCATTTCATACAATAAAGTGATAACCATAAGGCTCCTGCTAGTCGCCGATAACTTTTACAAAACATGATCATCTCATACAACAACGTATATCTCATCACAACATGCCCTACAAAAATAAGTTAGATGTCCTCTACTTTGTTCTTGCAAGTTTTACGTGGCTGCTACGGGCTTCTAGTAAGAACTGTTCTTACCTACGCATCAAAACCAAAACGATCTTTCATCAAGTTTGTTGTTTTAACCTTCAACAAGGACCGGCCGTAGTCAAATTCGATTCAACTAAAGTTGGAGAAACAGACACCTGCCAGCCACCTTTATGCAAAACGAGTTGCATGTCTGTCAGTGGAACCGGTCTCATGAACGTGATCATGTAAGCTTGGTCCGGGCCGCTTCATCCAACTATACCGCTGAATCAAAACAAGACGTTGGTGGTAAGCAGTATGACTATGATCGCCCACAACTCTTTGTGTTCTACTCGTGCATATCATCTATGCATAAACCTGGCTCGGATGCCACTGTTGGAAAACGTAACATGCAATTTCGAAAAGTTTCATACGATCACACAAGATCTATCTAGTGTTGGGGAACATTGCAGAAAACAAAAATTTTCCTAAGGTTTCACCAAGATCCATCTATGAGTTCATCTAGCAACGAGTGATCGGATTGCATCTACATACCTTTGTAGATCACGCGCGGAAGCGTTCAAAGAACAGGGATGAGGAAGTCGTACTCGACGTGATCCAAATCACCGGAGATCCTAGCGCCGAACGGACGGCACCTCCGTGCTCAACACACGTATGGTCAGCATGACGTCTCCTCCTTCTTGATCCAGCAACGGGGGAGGAGAGGTTGATGAAGATCCAGCAGCACGACGGCGTGGTGGTGGATGCAGGGGTCACGGCAGCAGGGCTTCGCCGTCCTACTACGAGAGGGAGAGGTGTAGCAGGGGAGAGGGAGGCGCCAAGACTCAAGGGTGCGGCTGCCCCTCCCTCCCCCCTTTATATAGGCTCCCCTAGGGGGGGGCGCCGGCCCTAGGAGATGGGATCTCCTAGGGGGGCAGCGGCCAAGGGTGGAGTAGCCCCCAAGGCAAGTGGGGGCGCCCCCCAACCCTAGGGTTTCCAACCCTAGGCGCAGGGGGTGGGCCAGGGGCGCACCAGCCCACTATGGGCAGGTTTCCCTCCCCGCTTCAGCCCATGGGGCCCTCCGGGATGGGTGGCCCCACCCGGTGGACCCCCGGGACCCTTCCGGTGGTCCCGGTACAATACCGGTGACCCCCGAAACTCTCCCGATGGCCGAAACTGCACTTCCTATATATAATTCTTCACCTCCGGACCATTCCGGAACTCCTCGTGATGTCCGGGATCTCATCCAGGACTCCGAACAACTTTCGGGTTACTGCATATTCATATCTCTACAACCCTAGCATCACCGAACCTTAAGTGTGTAGACCCTACGGGTTCGGGAGACATGTAGACATGACCGAGATGGCTCTCTGGTCAATAACCAACAGCAGGATCTGGATACCCATGTTGGCTCCCACATGCTCCTCGATGATCTCATCGGATGAACCACGATGTCGAGGATTCAAGCAACCCCGTATACAATTCCCTTTGTCAATCGGTATGTTACTTGCCGGAGATTCGATCGTCGGTATCCCAATACCTCGTTCAATCTCGTTACCGGCAAGTCACTTTACTCGTACCGTAATGCATGATCCCGTGACCAGACACTTGGTCACTTTGAGCTCATTATGATGATGCATTACCGAGTGGGCCCAGAGATACCTCTCCGTTATACGGAGTGACAAATCCCAGTCTTGATCCGTGTCAACCCAACAGACACTTTCGGAGATACCCGCAGTATACCTTTATAGTCACCCAGTTACGTTGTGACATTTAGTACACCCAAAGCACTCCTATGATATCCGGGAGTTACACGATCTCATGGTCTAAGGAAAAGATACTTGACATTGGAAAAACTCTAGCAAACGAACTATATGATCTTGTGCTATGTTTAGGATCGGGTCTTGTCCATCACATCATTCTCCTAATGATGTGATCTCGTTATCAATGACATCCAATGTCCATAGTCAGGAAACCATGACTATCTATTGATCAACGAGCTAGTCAACTAGAGGCTTACTAGGGACATGTTGGTGTCTATGTATTCACACATGTATTACGATTTCCGGATAACACAATTATAGCATGAATAAAAGACAATTATCATGAACAAGGAAATATAATAATAATTATTTTATTATTGCCTCTAGGGCATATTTCCAACAGTCTCCCACTTGCACTAGAGTCAATAATCTAGTTACATTGTGATGAATCGAACACCCATGGAATTCTGGTGTTGATCATGTTTTGCTCTAGGGAGAGGTTTAGTCAATGGATCTGCTACATTCAGGTCCGTATGTACTTTACAAATATCTATGTCTCCATCTTTAACATTTTCACGAATGGAGTTGAAGCGATGGTTGATGTGCCTGGTCTTCTTGTGAAATCTGGGCTCCTTGGCAAGTGCAATAGCTCCAGTGTTGTCACAGAAGAGTTTGATCGGCCCCGACGCATTGGGTATGACTCCTAGGTCGGTGATGAACTCCTTCACCCAAATTGCTTCATGCGCTGCCTCCGAGGCTGCCATGTACTCCGCTTCACATGTAGATCCCGCCACGACGCTCTGCTTGCAACTGCACCAGCTTACTGCCCCACCATTCAAAATATACACGTATCCGATTTGTGACTTAGAGTCATCCAGATCTGTGTCGAATCTAGCGTCGACGTAACCCTTTACGACGAGCTCTTCGTCACCTCCATAAACGAGAAACATTTCCTTAGTCCTTTTCAGGTACTTCAGGATATTCTTGACCGCTGTCCAGTGTTCCTTGCTGGGATTACTTTGGTACCTACCTACCAAACTTACGGCAAGGTTTACATCAGGTCTGGTACACAGCATGTCATACATAATAGAACCTATGGCTGAGGCATAGGGGATGACACTCATCTCTTCTATATCTTCTGCCGTGGTCGGACATTGAGCTGAGCTCAATTTCACACCTTGCAACACAGGCAAGAACCCCTTCTTAGACTGATCCATATTGAACTTCTTCAATATCTTATCAAGGTATGTGCTTTGTGAAAGACCTATGAGGCGTCTTGATCTATCTCTATAGATCTTGATGCCTAATATATAAGTAGCTTCTCCAAGGTCCTTCATTGAAAAACTCTTATTCAAGTAGGCCTTAATGCTGTCCAAAAGCTCTATATCATTTCCCATCAAAAGTATGTCATCTACATATAATATGAGAAATGCTACAGAGCTCCCAGTCACTTTCTTGTAAACGCAGGCTTCTCCATAAGTCTGCATAAACCCAAACGCTTTGATCATCTCATCAAAGTGAATGTTCCAACTCCGAGATGCTTGCACCAGCCCAT
Source organism: Triticum aestivum (assembly GCF_018294505.1). Taxonomy (NCBI): domain Eukaryota; kingdom Viridiplantae; phylum Streptophyta; class Magnoliopsida; order Poales; family Poaceae; genus Triticum; species Triticum aestivum. The sequence continues at coordinate 248,131,365 of NC_057794.1, forward strand.
AAATCGAGCGTTGGAGCTTGGACACCTTGTCAGCATTCTTAGGATCGACAAAACCTTCCGACTGCATCATATATAATTCTTCCTTAAGGAAACCATTAAGGAATGCCGTTTTGACGTCCATTTGCCATATCTCATAATCATAGAATGCGGCAATTGCTAACATGATTCGGACGGACTTCAGCTTCGCTACCGGTGATAAAGTCTCATCGTAGTCAACCCCTTGAACTTGTCGATAACCCTTAGCGACAAGCCGAGCTTTATAGATGGTCACATTACCATCCGCGTCTGTCTTCTTCTTAAAGATCCATTTATTTTCTATGGCTCGCCGCTCAACGGGCAAGTCAGTCAAAGTCCATACTTCATTTTCATACATGGATCCTATCTCGGATTTCATGGCTTCCAGCCATTTGTTGGAATCCGGGCCCGCCATCGCTTCTTCATAGTTTGAAGGTTCACCGTTGTCTAACAACATGATTTCCAAGACAGGGTTGCCGTACCACTCTGGTGCGGAACATGTCCTTGTGGACCTACGAAGTTCAGTAGCAACTTGATCTGAAGTTTCATGATCATCATCATTAACTTCCTCTCTAGTCGGTGCAGGCACCTCAGGAACATTTTCTTGAGTTGCGCCATTTTCAGGTTCAAGAGGTAATACTTCATCAAGTTCTACTTTCCTCCCACTTACTTCTTTCGAGAGAAACTCCTTCTCTAGAAAGGATCCATTCTTGGCAACAAAGATCTTGCCTTCGGATCTGAGGTAGAAGGTATACCCAATAGTTTCTTTAGGGTATCCTATGAAGACGCATTTTTCCGACTTGGGTTCGAGCTTTTCAGGTTGAAGTTTCTTGACATAAGCATCGCATCCCCAAACTTTTAGAAACGACAGCTTAGGTTTCTTTCCAAACCATAATTCATACGGTGTCGTCTCAACGGATTTCAACGGAGCCCTATTTAAAGTGAATGCGGCAGTCTCTAAAGCATAGCCCCAAAAAGATAGTGGCAAATCGGTAAGAGACATCATAGATCGCACCATATCTAATAGAGTGCAATTACGACGTTCGGACACACCATTACGCTGAGGTGTTCCAGGCGGCGTCAGTTGTGAAACTATTCCACATTTTCTTAAGTGTGTGCAAAACTCATGACTCAAGTATTCTCCTCCACGATCTGATCGCAAGAACTTGATTTTCCTGTCACGTTGATTCTCAACCTCACTCTAAAATTCCTTGAACTTTTCAAAGGTCTCAGACTTGTGTTTCATTAAATAGACATACCCATATCTACTCAAGTCATCAGTGAGGGTGAGAACATAACGATAGCCACCGCGAGCCTCAACACTCATTGGACCGCACACATCAGTATGTATGATTTCCAATAAGTTGGTTGCTCGCTCCATTGTTCCTGAGAACGGAGTCTTGGTCATTTTACCCATGAGGCATGGTTCGCACGTGTCAAATGATTCGTAATCAAGAGACTCTAAAAGTCCATCTGCATGGAGCTTCTTCATGCGTTTGACACCTATGTGACCAAGGCAGCAGTGCCACAAGTATGTGGGACTATCATTATCAACCTTACATCTTTTGGTACTCACACTATGAATATGTGTAGCATTACGCTCGAGATTCATTAAGAATAAACCATTCACCATCGGAGCATGACCATAAAACATATCTCTCATATAAATAGAACAACCATTATTCTCGGATTTAAATGAGTAGCCATCTCATATTAAACGAGATCCTGATACAATGTTCATGCTCAAACTTGGCACTAAATAACAATTATTGAGGTTCAAAACTAATCCCGTAGGTAAATGTAGAGGTAGCATGCCGACGGCGGTCACATCGACCTTGGAACCGTTCCCGACGCGCATCGTCACCTCGTCCTTCGCCAGTCTCCGCTTATTCCGCAGCTCCTGCTTTGAGTTACAAATATGAGCAACTGCACCGGTATCAAATACCCAGGAGCTACTATGAGTACTGGTAAGGTACACATCAATTACATGTATATCACATATACCTTTCGTTTTGCCGGCCTTCTTGTCCGCTAAGTATTTGGGGCAGTTCCGCTTCCAGTGACCACTTTCCTTGCAATAAAAGCACTCAGTCTCGGGCTTGGGTCCATTCTTTGGCTTCTTCCCAGCAGCTTGCTTGCCGGGCGCGGCAACTCCCTTGCTGTCCTTCTTGAAGTTCTTCTTGCCCTTGCCTTTCTTGAACTTAGTGGTTTTATTCACCATCAACACTTGATGTTCCTTTTTGACTTCTACCTCTGCTGATTTCAGCATTGCAAATACTTCAGGAATGGTCTTTCCCATCCCCTGCATATTGAAGTTCATCACAAAGCTCTTGTAGCTCGGTGGAAGCGACTGAAGGATTCTGTCAATGACCGCGTCATCCGGGAGATTAACTCCCAGCTGAGTCAAGCGGTTATGTAACCCAGACATAGTGAGTATGTGCTCACTGACAGAACTGTTTTCCTCCATCTTACAGCTGAAGAACTTGTCGGAGACTTCATATCTCTCGACCCGGGCATGAGCTTGAAAAACCATTTTCAGCTCTTCGCACATCTCATATGCTCCGTGTCTCTCAAAACGTTTTTGGAGCCCCGGTTCTAAGCTGTAAAGCATGCCGCACTGAACGAGGGAGTAATAATTGGTACGTGTTTGCCAAGCGTTCATAACGTCTTGTTCTGCAGGGAGAATAGGTGCTTCACCTAGCGGTGATTGTAGGACATAATCTTTCTTGGCAGCTATGAGGATGATCCTCAGGTTCCGGACCCAGTCCGTATAGTTGTTGCCATCGTCTTTCACCTTGTTTTTCTCTAGGAACGCGTTGAAGTTGAGGACAGCGTTGGCCATTTGATCTACAATACATGTTGTAAAGATTTTAGACTAAGTTCATGATAATTAAGTTCATCTAATCAAATTATTCAATGAACTCCCACTCAGATAGACATCCCTCCAGTCATCTAAGTATAACATGATCCGAGTTAACTAGGCCGTGTCCGATCATCACGTGAGACGGACTAGTCAACATCGGTGAACATCTTCATGTTGATCGTATCTTCTATACGACTCATGCTCGACCTTTCGGTCTTCTGTGTTCCGATGCCATGTCTATACATGCTAGGCTCGTCAAGTCAACCTAAGTGTTTGCATGTGTAAATCTGTCTTACACCCGTTGTATGTGAACGTTGGAATCTATCACACCCGATCATCACGTGGTGCTTCGAAACAACGAACTGTCGCAACAGTGCACAGTTAGGGGGAACACTTTCTTGAAATTATTATGAGGGATCGTCTTATTTACTACCGTCGTTCTAAGTAAACAAGATGCAAAAACATGATAAACATCACATGCAATCAAATAATAATAGTGACATGATATGGCCAATATCACATAGCTCCTTTGATCTCCATCTTGGGGCTCCATGATCATCTTGTCACCGACATGACACCATGATCTCCATCATCATGATCTCCATCATCGTGTCTCCATGAAGTTGCTCGCCAACTATTACTTCTACTACTATGGCTAACATGTTTAGCAAAAAAGTAAAGTAATTTACATGGCGTTTCTCAATGACACGCAGGTCATACAAAAAATAAAGACAACTCCTATGGCTCCTGCCGGTTGTCATACTCATCGACATGCAAGTCGTGATTCCTATTACAATAGCATGAACATCTCATACATCACATATATATCATTCATCATTCATCACAACTTTGGCCATATCACATCACAAAACACTTGCTGCAAAAACAAGTTAGACGTCCTCTAATTGTTGTTGCAAGTTTTACGTGGCTGCAATGGGGTTCTAGCAAGAACGTTTTCTTACCTACGTGAAAGCCACAACGTGATTTGTCAACTTCTATTTACCATTCATAAGGACCCTTTTCATCGAATCCGCTCCAACTAAAGTGGGAGAGACAGACACCCGCCAGCCACCTTATGCAACTAGTGCATGTCAGTCGGTGGAACCGGTCTCACGTAAGTGTACGTGTAAGGTTGGTCCGGGCCGCTTCATCCCACAATACTGCTGAAGCAAAATAAGACTAGTAGCGGCAAGAAAGTTGACAACATCTATGCCCACAACAAATTGTGTTCTACTCGTGCAAAAAGAACTACGCATAGACCAAGCTCATGATGCCACTGTTGGGGAACGTTGCAGAAAACAAAATTTTCCTATGGTTTCACCAAGATCCATCTATGAGTTCATCTAGCAATGAGTGATCGGATTGCATCTACATACCTTTGTAGATCACGCGCGGAAGCGTTCAAAGAACGGGGATGAGGAAGTCGTACTCGACGTGATCCAAATCACAGGAGATCCTAGCGCCGAACGAACGGCACCTCCGTGTTCAACACACGTACGGTCAGCGTGACATCTCCTCCTTCTTGATCCAGCAAGGGGGGAGGAGAGGTTGATGAAGATCCAGCAGCACGATGGCGTGGTGGTGGATGCAGGGGTCACCGCAGCAGGGCTTCGCCATTCTACTACGAGAGGGAGAGGTGTAGCAGGGGAGAGGGAGGCGCCAAGACTCAAGGGTGCGGCTGCCCCTCCCTCCCCCCTTTATATAGGCTCCCCTAGGGGGGCGCCGGCCCTAGGAGATGGGATCTCCTAGGGGGGGCGGCCAAGGGTGGAGTAGCCCCCAAGGCAAGTGGGGGCGCCCCCCCACCCTAGGGTTTCCAACCCTAGGCGCAGGGGGTGGGCCAAGGGGGTGCACCAACCCACTATGGGCTGGTTCCCCTCCCCACTTCAGCCCATGGGGCCCTCCAGGATGGGTGGCCCCACCCGGTGGACCCCTGGGACCCTTCCGGTGGTTCCGGTACAATACCGGTGACCCCCGAAACTCTCCCGATGGCCGAAACTGCACTTCCTATGTATAATTCTTCACCTCCGGACCATTCCGGAACTCCTCGTGACGTCCGGGATCTCATTCGGGACTCCGAACAACTTTCGGGTTACTGCATATTCATATCTCTACAACCCTAGCGTCACCGAACCTTAAGTGTGTAGACCCTACAGGTTCGGGAGACATGTAGACATGACCGAGATGGCTCTCCGGTCAATAACCAACAGTGGGATCTGGATACACATGTTGGCTCCCACATGCTCCTCGATGATCTCAGCAGATGAACCACGATGTCGAGGATTCAAGCAACCCCATATACAATTCCCTTTGTCAATCGGTATGTTACTTGCCCGAGATTCGATCGTCGGTATCCCAATACCTCGTTCAATCTAGTTACCGGCAAGTCACTTTACTCGTACCATAATGCATGATCCCATGACTAGACACTTGGTCACTTTGAGCTCATTATGATGATGCATTACCGAGTGGGCCCAGAGATACCTCTCCGTTATACAGAGTGACAAATCCCAGTCTTGATCCGTGTCAACCCAACAGACACTTTCGGAGATACCCGTAGTATACCTTTATAGTCACCCAGTTATGTTGTGACGTTTAGTACACCCAAAGCACTCCTATGGTATCCGGGAGTTAAACGATCTCATGGTCTAAGGAAAAGATACTTGACATTGGAAAAACTCTTTTAGGATTGGGTCTTGTCCATCACATCATTCTCCTAATGATGTGATCTCGTTATCAATGACATGCAATGTCCATAGTCAGGAAACCATGACTATCTATTGATCAACGAGCTAGTCAACTAGAGGCTTACTAGGGACATGTTGGTGTCTATGTATTCACACATGTATTACGATTTTCGGATAACACAATTATAGCATGAATAAAAGACAATTATCATGAACAAGGAAATATAATAATAATCCTTTTATTATTGCCTCTAGGGCATATTTCCAACATCTAGGAGATGCATAGGAATGAGAGGGGGATAGTGTGTCCACGTACCCTCGTAGACCGAAAGCGGAAGCGTTGGGTTAACGCGGTTGATGTAGTCGAATATCTTCACGATCCAACCGATCTAGTACCGAACGTACGACACCTCCAAGTTCAGCACCCGTTTAGCTCGATGACGTCCATCGCACTCTTGATCCAGCAAAGTGAGAGTTTTGTCAGCACGACGATGTGGTGACGGTGATGGTGATGTGATCCATGCAGGGCTTCGCCTAAGCACTATGATGCTATGACCGGAGGAGTAAACTATGGAGGGGGGCACCACACATAGCTAAGAGAATAACTATTGTGCTATGGGGTGCCCCTGTGCCCCCGTATATAAAGGAGGAGGTGAGGAGGCTGCCGGCCTAGGGGGCGCGCCGTGGGAGGAAACCGAATAGGACTCCAAGTCCTATTCGGCCCCTTTCCTTTCTTTTGGAGGGGGAAAGGGGAAGGAGAGGGATGAGGAGAAGGAAAGGGGGGAGCCGCCCCTCCCCTAGTCCTATTAGCACTCCCCATGGGGGTGGCGCACGACCACCCCTTATGGGCTGCCTCCTCTCTCCCCTATGGCCCATGTAGGCCCAATACTTCCCCGAGGGGTTCCTGTCGGATTTCGGGTTCCGGCAGACGCTTGAGGTTCGAACACTGGGGTGCGTGCGGAGATTTCGCTTCCTACCTACCTGCACCCCTCCGCCTCGCTAAGATCTAAAACTATGGAAAGAACAGCACAAGAGACACAGGGTTTATACTGGTTCGGGCCACCGTTGTGGTGTAATACCCTACTCCAGTGTGTGGTGTGGTGGATTGCCTCTTGGGCTGATGACAATGAGTGATACAAGGAAGAACAGCCTCGCGAGGGTCTGTTCTTGGCTGGGGCGATGAACTGCTGGGAGGAGTTCAACCACCTTTCTCTCTCTCTCTCTCTCTCTGATCGAACCCCTCTCTAAAGAACTTCCTCCCCAACCCCCTTGCTCTGTGGGTGGTTGGTCCCATTTATAGAGGCCCTGGTCCTCTTCCCAAATATCGAGCGGGAAGGGAGCCAACAATGGCGGGCTAATTTGAAGGGGGACAGCTAGTACTAGCTACCCTGACAAAAGTAGTCTTCGCCTGCGCAAAGCTCTGGTGGTGACGCCGTCTTGGGCTCCACGATGACCACCGTCTTGCAGTCCTTCTAGTCTTGGTCTTGTTGCACCGAAATGGCAACCTTTTCCTGATGCCTCGGTACTCCGCGGCTGTGCTTGCCCCCTTTGCACCAAAGGGGGAAGGAGGACACTGCGCGGACTGGCACCCGCCTGGCGCCCTTGGTCGTCATGACTTGCATCACGGGCACCTCGTGAGGTACCCCGCCTTGGTCTCTCCGCCTCCTCGTGAGCCAGCCTGATGAGGCCATGCCTGAGGAAGCTCCGCGTCGTCCGCCCCACGAGGCTTGGCCCCTCACGAGGGTCTTGGGTTTGTGTTGGTGAAGATGGGCCGCGCTGGGGCCCCCTTTGAGCCACGTCACAGGCCGCAGGCAGGCAAGTCTGGGGACCCCCGTTCACAGAACGCCGACAGTTCTGGTAACCCCACGGTACTTCGAAAAATACCCGAACCATTCTAAAACCATTTCGGTGTCCGAATACCATCTTCCAATATATCAATCCTTACCTCTCGACCATTTCGAGACTCCTCGTCATGTCCGTGATCTCATCCGAGACTCCAAACAATATTCGGTCACCAAAAAACATAACTCATAATACAAATCATCATCAAACATTAAGTGTGCGGACCCTACGGGTTCAAGAACTATGTAGACAAGACCGAGACACATCTCTGATCAATAACCAACAGTGGAACCTGGATGCTCATATTGGTTCCTACATATTCTATGAAGATCTTTATCGGTCAAGCCGCAATGACAACATACGTTATTCCCTTTCTCATCGGTATGTTACTTGCTCGAGATTCGGTCATTGGTATCCTCATACCTAGTTCAATCTCGTTACCGGCAAGTCTCTTTACTCGTTCCGTAATGCATCATCCCGCAACTAACTCGTTAGTCACATTGCTTGCAAGGCTTATCGTGATGTGCATTACCGAGAGGGCCCAAAGATACCTCGCCGATACTCGGAGTGACAAGTCCTAATCTCAATCTATGCCAACCCAACAAACACCTTCAGAGATACCTGTAGAACATATTTATAATCACCCAGTTACGTTGTACCCTTTGATAGCACACAAGGTATTCCATCGGTATCCGGGAGTTGCACAATCTCATAGTCAAAGGAATATGTATAAGTCATGAAGAAAGCAATAGCAATAAAACTTAACAAACATTATGCTAAGCTAACGGATGGGTCTTGTCCATCACATCATTCTCCTAATGATGTGATCCCGTTCATCAAATGACAACACATGTCTATTGTTAGGAAACTTAACCATCTTTGATTAACGAGCTAGTCTAGTAGAGGCTTACTAGGGACACAGTGTTTTGTCTATGTATTCACAGATGTATCAAGTTTCTGGTTAATACAATTCTAGCATGAATAATAAACATTTATCATGATATAAGTAAATATAAAATAAAAACTTTATTATTGCCTCTAGGGCATCTTTCCTTCATTTATTATTGCTATTGCTTTCTTCATGACTTATACATATTCCTTTGACTATGAGATTATGCAACTCCCAAATACCGAAGGAACACCTCGTGTTATCTCAAACATCACAACATAACTGGGTGATTATAAAGATGCTCTACAGGTATCTCCGAAGGTGTTTGTTGGGTTGGCATAGATCGAGATTAGGATTTGTCACTCCGAGTATCGGAGAGGTATCTCTCGGTAATGCACATCATGATAAGCCTTGCAAGCAATGTGACTAATGAGTTAGTTGCGGGATGATGCATTAAAAAATGAGTAAAGATACTTGTCGTTAACGAGATTGAACTAGGTATGAAGATACCGACGATCGAATCTCAGGTAAGTAACATACCGATGGCAAAGGAATGACATATTTTGTCATTGCGGTTTCACCGATAAAGATCTTTGTAGAATATGTAGAAACCAATATGAGCATCCAGGTTCCGCTATTGGTTATTGATCAGAGATGTGTCTCGATCATGTCTACATAGTTCTCGAACCCGCAGGGTCCGCACGCTTAATGTTCGATGATGATTTGTATTATGAGTTATCTGTTTTGGTGACCGAAGATTGTTCGGAGTCCTGTATGAGATCACAGACATGACGAGGAGTCTCGAAATGGTCAATACGTAAAGATCGATATATTGGAAGGCTATATTCGGACACCAGAAAGGTTCTGAGTGATTCGGGTATTTTTCGGAGGTAAAGATTGATACATTGGATGATAGTATTCGGACACCGAAATGGTCTCGGAGTGTTTCGGATATTTATTGGAGTATCGAGGGGTTACCAAAATCCCCCCGGGAAAGTAATGGGCCAACATGGGCGATAGGGGAGAGAGAGGGCAGCCCACAAGGGGTGGCGTGATAACCCACAAGTATAGGGGATCGCAACTGTTTTCGAGGGTAGAGTATTCAACCCAAATTTATAGATTCGACACAAGGGAAGCCAAAGTATATTTGAAGGTATTAGCAGCTGAGTTGTCAATTCAACCACACCTAGAGATTAATTATCTACAGCAACGTGATCAGTAGCAAAGTAATATGATAGTTTTGATAGTAGTGACAACATTAACAGTAACGGTAACAGTGATAGTAGTAGTTTTGTAGCAAGTGCAATAGTGATGATAGCAGTAGTAACTTAGCAAGAACTATATAAGGTAAATTTGTAGGCATTGGATCAGTGACTTGTTGGATGATATTCATCATGATACAGTTATAACCTAAGGCGATACGACACTAGCTCCAGTTCATCAATATAATGTAGGCATGTATTCCGTAAATAGTCATACGTGCTTATGGAAAGAACTTGCATGACATATTTTCTCCTACCCTCCCGTGGCAGCGGGGTTGTAAGTGCGTCTAGTGCCACCCCTAGTTGGTTTTGGAGTATTGACGACAAACTTGGTTGAGGGACTAATGTTTCTGTGAGAATTGCAAGATAACACAGGTAGTAGTCCCACATTGATTCGGTTTACCTACCAGAGATGACCCCTAAAAATGTGTGAAGACATTGAAGACAATGGTGGTCTATGAAGATATTCACAACGAAGATTATGACTGGAGAAGACATTCAAGTGAATACTATGGAGTGCGAAGACATAGTTGTTTCGTAGTTTCCTTTTCTTCTTTGTTGAGTCATAGGAACCACCGTACTGTTAAGTGGGGTCCAAGTGAACAAAGTCAGAGTGACTAATGTGATGCTCAACCAAATCCTATGTCTTCGAGTGAAGACAATGAGAGGAAATCTTATCCAGAGCTGGATGAGTCAGCTTTACTTATAGCCCAAGTCAAGCTGTCGCGTGTGTTTGAAATCTTACCGTTGGACACGTGTCAGTTCCTTAGTGACCTAGGGTCATTTCGGACAAATCAGGTTGGGTTGCCTCCTGGCTATAAATAGCCCACCACCTACACCATAAATTGGTGGCTCCTCAGAGTTAGTGCACGGCTTCTGTCGTTTGAGAGCAACCCACCTCCAAGGAATTTGAGAGAGAGATCCTTGCGAGGACAAAGCTGAAAACACCCAGAGCCAAAGAGTGTTAGGCATCACTGAAGTCTTTCTATCCGCATGATCTGAAGACTTGTTACACTTGAGGACTGTGAATCCTCCAGCCAGTTAGGCATCATGTTCTGAGCATCCAAGAGTCATTGTGGATTTCCGGTGAATGAAGTCTGTGAAGGTTCGGTGGTCTACCTTGAAGACTTACCAGAGTGATTGGGTGAGGACTAAGTGTCCCCAGCTCAAGGGGAATAAGGTGAATACGCGGTCTTCTGAGTTGAATCTCAGCCTCCCTAACCAGACGTACAGTTGTCACAACAACTGGAACTAGTCCAACAAATCCTTGTCCTCACCAAGCAACTGGTTCTATCCTTTACCTCTCTTTACATACTGTTTGTCTTCGTGAAGTCATTGGCTGCCTGTCTGATCTAATTGTCTTCACTGAGTGAAAATTGTTGTTGTTTGGCTTCAAACTATCTTCCATCCTAATCCATACTGCCTAGCTGCTAATAGTCTTCCCGCTTTCTCTTCATTGCTTACTTGACTATGGCTTGTCTAGTGTAGTCTACCTTCCGCTGCATGTCAATAGGTTCATTTCTACTGTTTGTCTTTGAAGCCCTCATGTTTTGAAGACTTCCATAAAAATCGCCTATTCACCCCCCTAATGTCGATAACTAGCTCTTTCGATTGGTATCTGAGCAAGGTGCTCCCTTGTTCTGTGTGATTCAGTTTAACCACCAGGAGTTTTAGCTATGTTGACTGCAGGGATAATCAAAGTCTCCGCTGCATGCCCTGTCTTCGATTGAACTGATTACCCCTACTGGAAGAATAAGATGCGTATGCATCTTGAATCCATTGATGTCGACCTCTGTTTTGTCGTCAAGAACGGCGTTCCCAAGGTCGGTGAAGGTGTCACTGCTACTGATGTGAAGAGGTTCATTAAACTGGACATGACTGCCAAGAACATCATCTGTGGTCATCTGACCAAAGGACAGTATGGTCGTGTGAGTGCTTTGGAAATTGCGAAGCTAGTCTGGCTCTTCAAGGTCAATGAAGGCTTCTCAACCCAGAGAGAGTCAAGGATCAGTGTTCTTCACAACCTCTTCAACCGCTTCAAGGGAAATGACAATGACAATGTCCAGCTCACGTTTGATCGCCTAAGTGATATCACAAATGAGCTTCACGCACTCGGCACCACTAAGATCACCAAGCATGAAATCGTCAAGACACTCTTGAGATTTCTTGACAGCTCATTCGACACCCTGGCCCTGATGATTCAAGAACGCCCTGACTTCAAGACTCTCGATCCATCTGACATACTTGAGAGGCTCAACACGCATGAGTTCCAGTTATCTGAGAAAAGAGATATCTATGGTCCCAACTATGGCCGAACTCGCGCTTTGAAGGCAAAGGTTGTTTCCTCATCTGAAGAAGAATCTGACAGCTGTTCTGAGGATCCTGAAGACATTGGAAAGGAGCTTGCTATGCTTATGAAGAAGTTCCAGAAGTTCACCAAGAAAAAAGGCTTCGGAAAGTCTTTAAGATCCAGCTCAAGAAATGATGAAGCTTCCCCTCGTGATCACAAGAAGAGAACATGCCACAAGTTCAAGAAACCTAGTCACTACATCTCTGAGTGTCCACAATGGGACAATGAGACCAAGCACAAGAAGAGCAAGGAATATGATTCTAATGACAAGAACCAGAAGAAATCCTCAAAGTCTTCTTCAAAGTCTTCATCAAAGTCTTCATCACACAAGAAGAGCTCATCTGGCAAGGCTCGTGTGTTTGTTGGCAAGGAGATGGATTCAGAGGAGGAGTCTGCATTTGAGGAGGCAGAGGTGGAGTCTGAGGAGGAGTCTGATTCAGGCATGGCAAGCCTGGCTCTAGCTACTGCTTATGTTGCCAAGTCCATCTTCAACACTAAAGACAATGTCCCCGTCACCAACGCTAATGCTAATGATGAGGATGAATCTGCTCCCACCTACTGCTTCATGGCACGTGGTGCCAAGGTAAACTCATGCGATGCTTACTTTCAAACATCAAGTGAAGATGACTCTGAATGTGAATCTAAACCTAGCTACAAAACACTTGCTAAAATTCCAACTGAACAACAAACTGCTATGGAACATATTCAAAATTTGTTAGACAGAAGCGATGACTTGTTGGACGCGGAAATGACCCGATCTCAGTCCTTAATTGAAGACATCCAAAATCCTCATGCTAGGTACGAGGAACTTGAAAGTCGTCATGAAACACTCTCAACAACTCATGAAAAGCTTTCCTACGATTATCTTCAAAGGAAGCAAGAACTTGAGAACTTGAGAGCTGCTCATAAAGATCTTCAAAAAGAGAACAAGTCACTTCGCGCTCAACAGATCAGTTCCACTCAGGAAGGATTTGAACCACCATGTCTAAAATGTCTTGAGCATGATAACGCTGTCTCTATTGCTGAATGTTCTATTGCTGCTACTGTTGCAATATCTTCAACTGCTCTTGGTCTTCAAAGAAGCAGAACTGTGTATCCCTCTATACTTCTGAATCTGAATACATTGCTGCTGGATCTTGCTGCGCTCAACTTCTATGGATGAAGCAAACTCTCAAGGACTATGGCATCCACCTGAAGCAAGTGCTACTTTACTACGACAATGAAAGCACCATCAATATTGCAAACAACCTAGTCCAACACTCGAAGACAAAGCACATTCAGATCTGTCATCACTTTCTTAGATATCATGTCATGAAGGATGATATTGATATCATTCACGTCAACACTGAAGAGCAATTGGCAGATATCTTCACAAAGCCCTTGGATGATAAAAGGTTTTGCAAGTTGCGGTGTGAGCTAAATATCTTAGAATCCTTGAATGTCCTATAATTGGACACACATCCTAATGCTTATGCATATAGATGACTTAGATGTGCAACACACGAAGTAACATATATCTTCAATCAATGAAGACATACACTGTAATTGTGAATACATTAATGCAGAATTTGACTTCGGAGCGCCACGATAATTGTGCGTCGTGTCTGGGTCTAATACTTCCTATACGGTGGGTAATGCCACCACCAAATTCTTGTTTGAAGTGTTTCAATTGGCATCATAATTGCATAGTCTTCGCATTTGGTTTGTCTTCAACATAGATTTGACGTCATGTTTATCTTCACAATGTTGAGTTGGTCTTATGTTGATATATACATATATTCGTGTTCTGTCCTCTACAACATTCACTTATAGCTATGTCTTCATACTTGAATTTTTGATCTAAGTGAATGTGATCAGACCCCTAACCCCTTCTGTGCTTCTACCTCAAATTCTATCTATCCAAATCATATGCATTCTATTGAAACCTGTCGATTGTCTTCTCTGCATCCTTGTTAGCAGAAGACAAAGAGACAAAAGTTGAAATCCATTTTTAATGGTATAGCCTTATTACCGGAGAAGCCGGAATGACCACCCGACAATCCAGGCGTGCGTGGGAACATGGAACAACTTTCAATATGTTGCATGCATGCCACGTGTCCTTCAGATGTGAGCCACTAGGGGCACCTGCATAATTACGCTGTGTTGTCCCTTTCCTTACAAATATACACTCACCGCGGTCATTATATCTTCTTCCACCTCGCCACCTCGTACAAACCCTAGCGCCTCCGCTAGCTCGCGTCGACACTGGAGACGAAGCGCTTAGCTGCAGCGACTTCTTCGACGCCGTCCTCACGCCGGCCGCGGACCTCGTCCTCTCCCCCGCCGCCGTAAGTGTCTTCCGCCGCCAAGTTAGGGCACGGAAGATTGAACTGCTCGGCCTCTCTCTCCAACTCATCTAGCAGTTCGTCTGTGGTAATTAAAACTTACTTTTTACTGCCTTTTTGATCCGTCGAATCCATCCACTTCAATCAAAAGTGGTTTCTTCACTTCCAAATCTGGATTCGTCTTCATCTGCATCTCATATCATGCCAAGTATATTCACTTATGCTTCACAACTAGTTAGATTCCTCACTTGTACTTATTCATGGATTCGTACAAATCTGGAACCAACTCTCATCAAATAAGTGAATGTCTTTGCACTATGAGGTCAATCTCTTCAAACTGATTTATCTTCAAAATCTTCTGAGAATGCATATGACCTCTTCCCCTTCCCTCGCACCTCTAATGCTGTCACAGGTGCATGTCCGTGGGAGAATCCCTTGGTTCTCATAGTCTACATTCATTTGCAGAGTTCTTACATCGTCATATTCACTCACCTGAAGCCGGTTCCTGTCTGACCGGCAAAGGAAGGCATTCACTGTCTTGAAGCCATTCAGTCTGAATATAATGGCAATAGAGAAATCGGCTAGAAAGGGCGGCAGGCAGCGCCATGGGTATACAACTAAGGATTTACTTCCTAATCTATTTGAAATGTACAAGACAGATCCTGAGGAAAGCTATGGCCAGCGCAAGACCCGAATCCAATGGATTCTAAGATATTGGGCAGAAGAATGGTTCGAATACAGATTTGTGACTGCTAAATATGCTAAAAAGAACACTATCAAGCGCCTATGGGGAGATATTCTATACAGAAATCTGCAGCCCAAGTCCAAGTCTAAAGCTATTGCTCAAGGCTTCTACCCATGCATGGTCCGAGGACCGAAGCCAGAGAATGCTTACCCATCGTCTATGGTATGGTGTCGCGAAGACAATCTTTTCAAGTGCAACTATTAGTTTGCAAAAGAGTCAGCTATGAAGAACAAGAAAGAACTTGGACTCAACTTCAACCTTGGCCCGTCTGCTCCAAGGGCTGATGGCATGCGTGATGCCAATCCAAATGTCATTGGCCCCTTCAACAATTTCGATGGTCTCCTCTCTCACATAGCTGCTCAGAGGGCCACTATGGAACAATTTGCTGAAGAAACAGACTCTAAAGATGCCCCAACACCACCAAAGCCGCAGAAGAAGAAAACAAAGGCTTCGAAGCCCTTTAGCTCACAAAAAGCTTCACGTGTGAAGCCATTGGCCACTGCGCCTCCTGAACCCAGTGTGCAATCTGAAGATCTGTCTCGTGTCTCCAAGAAGACCGAGAAGACAAAGAAAACCAAGATGCCCAAGAAGATTTCTAGGCATGAACTGACCCCTACTGCCGTTCTGCACAATGAGGATGACACCATTGATCTGTCCAGCGGTGAAGATCGTGGTGATGATGCCCTTGAGCTACTGATCAAGAGCAAGCAAGAAGCGGAGATCTTCAACAATCTGCCCCTCTTTGATGTGGATATTCTGAACAACTTCATCGATGAGTGGTTTGATGACCAGAGCATCAGCATTGATGATCTTCAGCTACCAGTGGACATCAGCGTCACCTTCCACGGAGCCATTGCTAAGGAGTTTGCTCTAGCTCAGAAGATTATTGAGCCGAAGAACAAAATTGACTATGAGAAGGCTCACTTCAAGAAGAACATGCCCAAGCACAACGTGGCAGATGTTCAGATCTTCAAGAAGATGTTGCATGAGCTCAAGGAACAGTTTCATAAGAAGCGGGAAGAAGCAAAAGGTTCAAGAGAGTGTGTCGGTGTAAAAACTGGCAGATCTCGGGTAGGGGGTCCCGAACTGTGCGCCTAGGCGGATGGTAACAGGAGAGGGGGGACACGATGTTTTTACCCAGGTTCGGGCCCTCTCGATGGAGGTAAAACCCTACTCCTGCTTGATTGATCTTGATGATATGAGTATTACAAGAGTTGATCTACCGTGAGATCGAAGAGGCTAAACCCTAGAAGCTAGCCTATGGTATGATTGTTGTTATTCCTACGGACTAAACCCTCCGGTTTATATAGACACCGGAGGGGGCTGGGGTTACACAGAGTCGGTTACAAGGAAGGAGATCTACATATCCGTATTACCAAGCTTGCCTTCCACGCCAAGGAGAGTCCCATCCGGACACGGGACGAAGTCTTCAATCTTGTATCTTCATAGTCCAACAGTCCGTCCAAAGGATATAGTCCGGCTGTCCGGATACCCCCTAATCTAGGACTCCCTCAGTAGCCCCTGAACCAGGCTTCAATGACGACGAGTCCGACACACAGATTGTCTTCGGCATTGCAAGGCGGGTTCCTCCTCCGAATACTTCACAGAAGATTTTGAACACGAGGATCGTGTCCGGCTCTGCAAAACAAGTTCCACATACCACCATAGAGAGAATAATATTTCCACAAATCTAACCTACTGACGTACCCCGTAGTGTGACATCACACCACAACCAGGTTTTATCCGAAACGTTTTTCATAACCCATCTCAGCATGTTTTGCGAGGTGGTTTCCTTGGCACGTCTTGTCGAAGCAGAGACCGTGTTCCCTTTATTACGGGATTCTCATTAATACGGGCGTGGGTAACCCAAACATGCCTATTGGTAGGACTCCTAGATCTTAGGCAAGTCCCAAACGACCACGAGGAGGACGCTTGATATTAACCCTGTTTATAAAGGGGACAAGGCTTTTTCTTTTTTTCCTCTCGTGCTCAATCAAATCCTTCCCTCGCCTCGAGTTCTAACACCCAAAGCTCAGCTCAGGCGCTTCAGACCTTCAATCATGTCTGGATCCAGCCTTCAAGGACGGTGGATGCCTTCCTCCATTACAGAGGAGGACATCAAGAAGTTGAGGGAGGCCAGATATCTGACCGCCGAAATTTCGCATAGGCTGCCCGCCCGAGGGCAGGTCATCCCTACTCCTGAACCCAACGAGAGCGTCGTGTTCGTCTCCCACTTCCTCCAAGGACTAGGCCTCGCTCTGCATCCATTTGTTAGGGGTCTTATGTTCTATTATGGGCTAGATTTTCACGATCTGGCCCCGGATTCCCTTCTTTACATTTCGTCATTTATTGTCTTATGTGAGGCCTTCCTCTGCATTACCCCTCACTTCGGCCTATGGCTCAAGACCTTCGATGTGAAGCTGAAGATGATCGAGGGGTAGCACGCAGCGTGCGGAGGTGCTTTAATAAGCAAAATTGCTGACGCTTCATGGCCTGAAGGTAACTTCCCATAGGTGTCCGAATTGTGGCAGCGGGAGTGGTTCTACATCACAGCTCCCCGAAGTGCCAAGTGGGTAGCTGCCCCCGCCTTTCGCTCAGGTCCCCCACCACAATTGATGTCATGGATCAGTAGGGGGCTGAGCTGGGGTCCAGCCAAGGACGTGCCAATACTTTAAAGCCATATCCGAGATCTCTTTGAGAGAGATTTCAGTCTGGTTATGGTAGTGCAAGTTATGCTAGTTCGTCGAGTCCAGCCTTGCAAACGCCGGCCCTTTCACATGTGGGAATTCAACCCGGAAGGACCGCATGCTATTCAACACTTCCTCGGTATGACACCCGAGGAGATGTACAAATTGTTCTTCGGACCACAAATAATGTGTCCAGGCATCATTGAGGATGCAGGTCTGAGCTGCAATCGCTCGGATACCCAAGTAAGTAGCCCCACATCCAGACACATTGTACCTTTATTTATCGTAACGTCGCCCTAAAAAAGCCGCTCTTTGACCATGATTGGATAGCGAAGGTGTCGGTGTCAAAACCGGCGGATCTCGGGTAGGGGGTCCCGAACTGTGCGTCTAGGCCGGATGGTAACAGGAGGCAAGGGACACGAAGTTTTACCCAGGTTCGGGCCCTCTTGATGGAGGTAAAACCCTACGTCCTGCTTGATTAATATTGAAGATATGGGTGTTACAAGAGTAGATCTACCACGAGATCAGAGAGGCTAAACCCTAGAAGCTAGCCTATGGTATGATTGTATGTTGTGATTGTTGTCCTATGGACTAAAACCCTCCGGTTTATATAGACACCGGAGAGGGTTAGGGTTACACAAGGTCGGTTACAAAGGAGGAGATATCCATATACGTATTGCCTAGCTTGCCTTCCACGCCAAGCAGAGTCCCATCCGGACACGAGACGAAGTCTTCAATCTTGTATCTTCATAGTATAATAGTTCGGCCAATGGAGATAGTCCGGCTGTCCGGAGACCCCCTAATCCAGGACTCCCTCAGTAGCCCCTGAACCAGGCTTCAATGACGATGAGTCCGGCGCGTAGTTGTCTTCGGCATTGCAAGGCGGGTTCCTTCTCCGAATACATCATAGAAGAATTTGAATACGAGGATAGTGTCCTACCCTGCAAAATAAGTTCCACATTTCACCGTAGAGAATAATGCTTTCGCAGATCTAATCCACTAGCTTGCTTTGGCAACATGACGTTACGTCATGGCCCGGTGATCATTCGAACTGTTTCTCTTAACCAGCTCCACACATAACGCGAGGCAGTTTCTTTACACGTCTTGCCAAAGCGGAGATCGTGTTCCCCTGATTACGGGATTCTCATTAATGCGGTTCGTGGGTAACCCAACCGTGTCTAGGACTCCTAGATTATAGCTAAGTCCAAAACGGCTACGGAGAGGACGCTTGATATTCACCCTCTTTATAAGGGGACAAGGTTTTCGCTTTTTCCCTCTCGTGCTCAACCAAACCCTTCCCCCGCCTCGAGTTCTAACACCCAAAGCCCAGGTTAGGTGCTCCGGATCTTCAATCATGTCCGGATCCAGCCTTCAAGGCCGATGGATGCCCTCCTCCGTGACGGAAGAGGACATTAAGAAGTTGAGGGAGGCCAGATACCTGACCGCCGAGGTTTCGCATCGGCTGCCTGCCCGAGGGCAGGTCATCCCTACTCCCGAACCCAACGAGAACGTTGTGTTCGTCTCCCACTTCCTCCGAGGTCTAGGCCTCATTCTGGATCCTTTCGTCAGGGGCTTGCTGTTCTATTACGGGTTAGATTTCCACGATCTAGCACCGGACTCCTTTCTCCACATCACAACATTTATTGTTTTTTGTGAGGCCTTCCTCCACGTTACCCCTCACTTTGGCCTGTGGCTAAAGACCTGTGAAGTAAAGCCGAAGATGATCGAGGGGCAACAAGCCGCATGTGGAGGTGCATCAATAGGCAGGATGGCAGGAGCTCCATGGCCGAGAGGTTCCTTTCCAGAGGTGCCCGAATTATGGCAACGGGAGTGGTTTTATGTCACAGCTCCCAGAAGTGCCAAGTGGGTGGCTGCCCCCGCTTTCCGCTCGGGCCCCCCACCACAACTGATGTCATGGATTAGCAGAGGTCTGAGCTGGGGTCCAGCCAAGGATGTGCTTATGCTGCAAAGCCGCATATGAGATCTCTTCGAGGGAGATTACAATTTGGTTGTGGTAATACAAGTTATGCTGGTTCACCAAGTCCAGCCTTGCAGACGCCGGCCCCTGCGCTTGTTGGAGTTCAACCCAGAGGGACCACGTGCCATTCAAAGTTTCCTCGACCTGACGCACGAGGAGATGTAGAAGTCATTCTTCAGACCTCAAGTGGAGTGTCCGGATATCACCGAGGACGTGGGCCTGAGCAGTAACCGCGCCGCCGAACACACTGTCTTTTATTCAAGGTTATTTTTGAGAGTTCACCTTTTGACCAGGACTGGCTAACGAAGGCGAAGATGATTCGGTGTTTGGCCCCCCTCCCTGAGGGTTTGGAAAATCCGGTTTTGGAGAAGATGCTCGAGGTCACACCTTGCTCGGAGCCCTTGAAGGAAGATACCGGGGGGGGGGATAATACGGGCGAATGCGGTCCCCCATCGCTACCTGCTCCAACTGAGGGAACGAGCGTTTCCACGAAGGAGGATGATCGAGGGAGAAAAAGGACTGCTTCCGAGGATCCGGAAGCCGAAGCCTCCAAACGGGAGAAGAAGTCTCCCACAGAGGGTCCTGCCTCGGTGGGTGCTTTTGCCGCACAAAGTCCGCGAGGGGATCTGCCCTCCAATGAGTCGTAAGTGATCCAAAATATTTTAATAGTAAGAGTATGCTATCTTTTTCCTCTGAGAAAACGACCACCGCATATATCTTGCAGTTCGGGCCTCAGCCCCTCTCAAATGAGTTCGTCTTTGGGGGATCTTCTTCCGGAGATGATGGAGAGCGAAATGCCTCCCCCGGACTCCTCCGCTCCAGAGGCGGGCGACCCCGAAGTGTCGTCGCGGAGGGCCTCTCCGGATCCGGTGAGGCCAGAAGATAGTCCCGTAGACCCCAGAAGTCCCCAGTGTCCGGCTCCCGAAGAGAGCATACGAAAGAGTCCGGCACCGTCTAGTGTGCGGTCGGACGTTCTGAGGAAGTTGGTGGGGCGAGCGGCCATCTCAGAAGAGCACCGTACGCTGATGGGTACGATGATGGAGAGAATCTCGTCCGCTGAAAGCGGATTACATGAAGCCTTTATGAGTCTATTGACAGGCTTTGAGGTATGCGAGATAATATGTGATAGTACTGCACATGTTATAGTAGCCCCTGAGACTCTGGTTGTCGTCGAGAACGGCGGCGAACAGAGGATCAAATTCCCAGGCAATAACCAATCTGCTTTTATGTGCAGGTGGTGGGAGCTCCGGTGGCTAGCCGGACTAGGGAGTTTGCCCAATTAAAACGGCAACTGGATGCGGCAGACGCCGACATCGAGCTTGTTAACAAGAGGCTTGACGAGGCACAGGGTAAGTGTTATTATCCGGTGAACGCCACATAGTAAGAGCAGCATAATGCCAGTATCTTTAATATGTTGTGACTGCAGATGGGGCTGCCACCGTGGAAGCCTTGCGGGCGGAACTTGCCCGAGCCAAGGAACAAGCGAGGAGTAGTAATGCGGCTGCTTTGAAGGCGGCCGAAGAGTTGAAAGCCGAGAAGGCCGCACATTGCGAGAGCCAAGAGAAGATGGCCAAGATGGCCGTAGAATTGAAAGACACTGCCGACCGTTGCCGGGTCCTTGAGAAAGAGAACCAAGCGAAGGCAACGGACCTTGAGAAGGCCGCGGCGGCAGACAAAGACACCCGTTCTGCTATGAGAGCGAAGAAGGAGGAGCTGCGGGAAGCCGGGGATATTGCGGCTGGAAAACCCTTCATGTTACGGAGGAAGTTCGGAGATCCACGGTATGCCCCTCTGGATCGGCTGTGGAGCTCGGCAGATGCGTATATGGATTTGGCGGCGAGCGCTGCCGATGCGGCCAAGTACTTCCAAGGTCAGACAGATCGTGAAGTGGACAAGCTGTTCTGGACGCAATTCCACGTTCCAGAGCGTCCGCTTTCATTGACTGACCAGCTAGCCGAATGGGCCGAACTGAATAGGTTGTCCGGACTCGCCATGAGGTCTGTTGTGGATCAATTATGGCCGGAAGGGCCTAAGCCGAACAACTATTTCAGCTTAGTGCAGCAGCTCCTTGATGCGGTGCCGCGCATTAATGCGATGAAGAGGTCGGCGTGCATAGAAGGCTCGCGGATGGCCCTTGCCCGTGTTAAAGCATACTGGGCGGAGATGGACGCTACCACTGTTGCGGCGCAGGGTTCGGCCATAGGCCGTGTGGCTGCCGAACACTATTTCGAGGAAGTTCTCGAGGGTGCTCGTTTGATAGAGGCCCAGTGCTCGAAAAATATTATGTTTGAGTGATATGTATTCTCATTGTAAACATAATGCTTTTATGAAGTTTTTATAAGGCTGTGTTTATACTTTTGCCTGAAAGTAGTATGATGCCTCCTGTGCGGCCGTTTATGTATACATGTGTATAACCTGAAAGATTGCAGCCGTCGGCTTCAACCCCCACGCATATAATGCGGAGGTGCTCGCAAAAAACGCGTGTTCACACTTAACCCAACGTCTTGGTCCTGATAAGGAGGTGATAGCGCAGCGAGCGAGGCAACCGGACTATAATGCTTGAACACTTTCACTTAGCCATAGGAGTTTGACAGTGGGGCTACTAGATAGCCCCTGGTGGCTCCGCACTCTCCCGATCGCGGGGTGCGCATATGCCTGGCCGGAAAACGGCCCTTCGTTAAGGCGGAGGAATTCTAACATTCCGATAGGTCATCGAGTGGTTGACCAGTCTCACGCTATATCATGACAGTCAGTTTTCGGCTTTCTCTACTGAGGCGCTCGTCCGGATGAACCAGGGCACAATCGCAGTAGTTCTCCTGGTGCTACCTTAGCCGGTAAAGCGGAACGTAAGGCACCAAAACACAGGAGCCGGGCAAACCCAACATTTGACCAAAGACAATGATTCGGAGCTGATGCATATAAGGCCGAACTCGCGATACCGAACACTCCCTAAGGTATTCGGTCTTTATGATATAAACCGGGCCGAAATAATGCCGCTTGTAAGAAGCCCCTTGTGTCCAGGTACGTGCGTTATTCTGACATGGCCACATGCCAAGACGTCAGCATCCTTCTCAATTGTGCTGAGAATTCGGTGGATATGTATCAACAAGAGACAGTAAAAAAGGTTTACGCAGGGTCTTAAGCTAAAAAGAATCCTTGGAGCGGGTCCCTGCTGCACGTCTGCGCCTGTGTCTCCTTTGTGCCGTATCCTGGACGGGTGTAGCATGATGATTATCTGTAAAAGAGAGGAGCTTAGGTAAAAAAGTTGTTGTGCAAAAAGATAGTTTTTAAGCAAACAATGTATAATTCAAGGTGAGTAAGAATTGCCACTTGTCTGCGCCCGTTGAGCCCCTTGTATTGTAATAGGGGACCTGTTAATTAGTTGGTGAGGCCGTTTTTAGTGTGCGGCTGTTAAGGCAGCCGCACGCTCTTCAGCGCGCAGAAATCGCTTAATATTTCCGTTCACTGTAATGATGCCACGTGGACCGGGCATCTTGAGTGTGAGGGAAGCGTAGTGTGGTATTGCATTAAAGCGAGCGAAAGCTTCGCGTCCGAGTAGTGCTTGATAGCCACTTTGGAACGGAGCGATGTGGAAGGTTAGATGTTCGCTACGGAAGTTATCGGGGGAGCCGAATATAACGTTTAGTAGCAGGGAGCCCGTGCAACGAGCCCCTGGGCCTGGCGTTACTCCTTTAAAGGTAATATTGCTATGGCGAATTTTTGTTGGGTCTATCCCCATTTCGCGGATTGTATCCTGGTATATCAGGTTTAGACTACTGCCACCGTCCATCAGGACTCGTGCGAGGCGGTATCCGTCAATTATTGGGTCTAATACCAGGGCAGCCCATCCTGCACGCCGGATACTTGCTGAGTAATCACGATGGTCGAAAGTGATCGGTCGAGACGACCAGTGGCAGGACTCCGCGGTGATAGGCCTTCGGGCGTATTTTTCTGGGAGTGCCGTTTTGTTTTTTCCATTGATCACGTGTAGCACGTTTACTGTTTTGACTTCCGGTGGAAATTTCTTTTGTTCCCCAGCGTATCCCTTGAGAGGCTCATTCTCATCTTTGCTTGGTGTATCCTCCCCCTTGTGTACGGCATTGAGCTTGCCGGACTGCTTGAAGACCCAACATTCTCTGTGGGTATGATTAGCTGGTTTACCAGGGGTGCCATGGACCTGACATATTTGGTCCAGAATTTTATTCAGGCTGGACAGTTCGTCTCTAGCGCCTTTAGAGGGCGGCTTCTGACCTGGCCGAGAGCTTTTGAATCCGGCGTTTACTGTCGTGCTCTTCGTGTTGTCTCCTTTGTTCTGGCGTTTGTTATTGTTGTTGCGCCGTGATTTCTCGTTTCCATCTCTAACTTTGGATGTACTGGGATCGCTGGTGCTACATCTGGCTAGCCAGCTGTCCTCACCCGCGCAAAAGCGGGTCATGAGGCTTGTTAATGCTGCCATCGTTCTCAGCTTTTCTTGGCCGAGGTGTTTGGAGAGCCATTCATCACGGACGCTATGTTTAAAAGCTGCCAATGCTTCGACATCCGAACAGTCAACAATTTGGTTCTTTTTAGTAAGAAACATGTTCCAAAGTGTTCGGGCTGACTCTCCAGGCTGTTGAGTTATATGGCTCAAATCGCCCGCGTCCGGAGGCCGGACATAAGTTCCTTGGAAATTTGCTCGAAAAGCGTCTTCAAGATCTTCCCAACTTCCAATGGAGTTTTCAGGGAGGCCTTTAAGCCAGTGGCGGGCTGGCCCTTTGAGCTTGAGGGGTAAGTACTTGATGGCGTGGAGATCATCTCCCCGAGCCATATGGATATGGAGGATATAGTCCTCAATCCAGACCCCAGGGTCTGTTGTTCCGTCGTATGCCTCTATGTTCACGGGTTTGAATCCCTCTGGAATTTCATGATCCAGCACCTCATCGGTGAAACATAGGGGGTGTGTGGCACCCCTGTATCTGGGTGTACCGCATTGTTCGGATGTTATATCGTATGCTGGGGCGTGCTTGCGTGGTCCATAGATGGATCTGGTTGCGCTGTTCTTTTGTTGCAAGCCCCCACGTGAATCGCGTATTGTCTTGTGAGTGGCATTGTTGGCCGCTCTATGTTGGCCGTGAGGTCGTCTATCCAGCCAGGTGGCAGTTTTGATTTTTGGTTGTGAGGGGTCTGAGGCCTCCTCATCGAATTCAGGTAGCAATTTCCGCTTTGGGTAGCTCTTTGTGGGGCGATTGTCGCCGTACTTTGCTGTTGTGTTGGGTACTTTACTCCATCTGATTTGGAGTGTGTCCTCCGCAGTCTTGAGCCTTTGCTTCTGCTTTTTTAGGCTCCTCGCGGTGACAACAAGCCTTTGACGGGCATTCTGCTGCTCCGGGTGCCTGTCCGGCATTGTGTCGTCTGGACTATTATCTTTGACAGAATTGGTTTGTTCGGTTTGATTTTCCGTATTGCCATGGTCCGGCAGTGATTCGCCCTGCTCCAACGCTGGGTCTGTGTGGTCGTTGTTTCTGGCGAGGCGGGATTTGGGGTGGCGCTTGCGCCGTCGCTTTGACTGCTTCTCGAGGGAACAATCCTTTGGTGCGACCTTCCATTCCTCGTCGTCGTTTTCTTTTGGTGTGTCCACCATGTATACGTCATATGATGAAGTGGACGTCCGGCGCCCTGTGGGCGGTGGTTCATCTTCGCCTCCCGCACCATTGTCCATACCGTCGATGTCTGCGGAGTCGAAGTCGAGCATGTCGGTTAAATCCTCGACAGTGGCTACAAAGTGGGTGGTGGGTGGGCGTCGAATTTCTTTGTCGTCTGCATCCCAGTCCGGTTGGCCATGGTTCGGCCAGGGCTCTCCTGACAAAGAGAGAGACCTTAGTGAATTCAGAATGTCGCCAAAGGGCGAGTGCTGAAAGATATCCGCAGCGGTGAATTCCATGATCGACGCCCAGTCGGATTCGATTGGCAAGGGCGTGGATGGTTCGGGGTCCGGAGGAGAGTCCGGCACCTTGGAGTCACGGCCTGCGCAGAGTATTATACTGGTGTTCGGCTCGATCGCCCCTGAGACTGAAGCCCTTGAGGCGGTGTCTAGCCACCCGTCCACGATTGGTGTAGCTGGCTCCGAGCTAAGGGTCGGAGCTGGTGTGGGCGCGGCCTCTGGAGTACCATCTGGTGGCAGAGCTAGGTCATGCCCATCGAGACAGTGCGGCGCGCCCGGCTGTGGCTCGAATCCGTCGAAGATCAAGTCCCCACGGATGTTGGCCGTGTAATTCAAACTTCCAAATCTGACCTGATGGCCAGGGGCGTAGCTTTCAATCTGCTCCAGATGGCCAAGCGAATTAGCCCGCAGTGCAAAGCCGCCAAATACGAAGATCTGTCCGGGGAGAAAAGTCTCACCCTGGACCGCATTGCTACCGATGATAGTAGGAGCCATCAAGCCTAATGGCGACGACACAGAGGAACTCTCAATGAAAGCACCAATGTCGGTGTCAAAACCAGCGGATCTTGGGTAGGGGGTCCCGAACTGTGCGTCTAGGCCGGATGGTAACAGGAGGCAAGGGACACGAAGTTTTACCCAGGTTCGGGCCCTCTTGATGGAGGTAAAACCCTACGTCCTGCTTGATTAATATTGAAGATATGGGTGTTACAAGAGTAGATCTACCACGAGATCAGAGAGGCTAAACGCTAGAAGCTAGCCTATGGTATGACTGTATGTTGTGATTGTTGTCCTACGGACTAAAGCCCTTCGATTTATATAGACACTGGAGGGGGTTAGGGTTACACAAGGTCGGTTACAAAGGAGGAGATATCCATATATGTATTGCCTAGCTTGCCTTCCACACCAAGTAGAGTCCCATCCGGACATGAGACGAAGTCTTCAATCTTGTATCTTCATAGTCTAACAGTCTGGCCAATGGAGATAGTCCGGCTGTCCGGAGACCCCCTAATCTAGGACTCCCTTAGAAGGCAAACTTGATCAGGTGTCCGGGCCCCCTCCCTGAGACATCACCAAGTCCCGTGCTAACCAGGATGCTGGAGATAGTGCCTTATCGAGCGCCCTCAGGAGAAGATAAAGCGGGGAACAAGGAGGCTAGTGCCTCCGCGAAGGAGGTTAGACGGGGAGGAGGGACTGAAACTTCCTCTCCCCAGGGAAGGAAGAGGACCGCCTCCGAGGACCCGGAGACAATGGTCTCCAAACGGGGGAAGAAATCTTCGCCGGAGGGTCCTACCCCGGGGGCTACCCCGGCCGCACTATGCCCTCAAGGGGATCAGCCCTCCACCGAGCTGTAAGTAAAATGGTACATAATAATGAAAATATCTCGCCTTACTTCTGAGGAAGATAACCGAAGAATTTATCTCGCAGTTCGGATCTTAGCCCTTCTCAGCAGAGCTCGTCTTTAGGGGATCTTCTTCCAGAGATGATGGAGAGCGAAACGCCTCCCCCTGCCATACCGCCTCATGAGGCGGGCGACCTCGAGGTGTCGTCGCGGAGGGTTTCTCCTGATCTGGCAAGGCCAGAAGGTAATCCTATGGCCACCCGAAGTCCTCAGTATCCGTCTCTTGAAGAGAGCAACCGAAAGAGTCCGGCACCATCTGGTGTGCGGTCGGACGTACTGAGGGATCTGCTAGAGCAAGCGGCTATCTCAGAAGAGCACCACACGTTGATGGGTACGGTGATTGAAAGGATTTCTTTTGACGAAAGTGGGTTGCATGAAGCCTTTATGAGTCTATTGACGGGTTTGAGGTACGCGAAATGATGTACATTTTTGACAGTACCGCACATTTCTAGATGTGCCCCGTGTAGAGAGTAGCCCCTGAGACTCTGGTTGTCGTTGAAAACGGCGGCAAACAGAGGATCATAGTCCCAGGTAATAACCAGACCGCCTTTATGTGCAGGTGATTGAAGCTCCGGTGGCTAGCCGGACTGATGGGTTTGCCAAACTAAGGCGGCAACTAGATGCGGCAGATGCCGACATCATGCTTCTTAACAAGCGGCTTGACGAGGCACGGGGTGAGTGGTTTTTCTGGTGATTGTCACATAATAAGAGCAGCATGATGCCAGTATCTTTAATATGTTGTGACTGTAGATGGAGCTACCACCGTGGAGACCCTTCGGGCAGAACTTGCCCGAGCCAAGGAGCAAGCAAGGAGTAGTAATGCGGCCACTCTAAAGGCAGCCGAAGAGTTAAGGGTCGAACAGGCCGCGCATTGCGAGAGCAAAGAAAAAATAGCCAAGATGGTTGTAGAGTTAAAAGATGCTGCTGACCGTTACCAGCTTCTTGAAGAAGAAAACCGGGCGAAGGCGACGGACCTGGAAAAGGCCACGATGGCGACCAAAGACACCCGCTCTGCAATGAGAGCGAAGAAGGAGGAGCTACGTCAATCAGGGGATATCGCGGCTGGGAAGCCCTTTATGCTGCGGAGGTAGTTTGGAGATCCTCGGTACGCCCCTTTGGACCGGCTGTGGAGTTCTGCGGACGCATATCTGGACTTGGCGGCGAGTGCTGTCGATGCGGCCGAATACTTCCGAGATAAAAAAGATCGCGAACTGGACAAGCTATTCTGGTCACAATTTAACGTTTCAGAGCGTCCGCTTTCATTGACTGATCGACTGGCCGAATGGGCCGAGCTGAATAGATTGTCCGGACTCGCCATGAGGTCTATTGTGGATCATCTATGGACGAAAAGGCCAAAGCCGAACAGTTATTTTAGTTTGGTGCAGCAGTTCCTTGGTGCGGTGCTGCACATCAACACGATGAAGAGGTCGGCGTGCGTAGAGGGTGCGCGGATGGTCCTTGCCCGTGTCAAAACATACTAGGCAGAGATGGATGCCACCACCGTTGCGGTGCAGGGTTCGGCCATAGGCCGAGTGGCTGCCAAGCACTATTTTGAAGAAGTTCTTAAAGGCGCTCGTTCGATAGAGGCTCAGTGCTCGAAGAATATTATGTTTGAGTGACATGTATTCCCATTGTAAAAACAATGTTTTATTGAGTTTATCAAGGCTGTATTTATACTTTTGCCCGAAAGTACTATGATGCCTCCTGTGCGGCCGTTTATGTATATATGTATATAACCTGAAAGATGGCAATCGTCGGCTTCAGCCCCCACGCATATAATGCGGGGGGTGCTTGCAGAAGACGCATGTTCACACTTGATCCAACGTCTTGGTCCATTAAGGAGGTGATAGCGCAGCGAACTAGGCGATCAGACTATAATGCTTTAACACTTTCACTTAGCCAGAGGAGTTTGACAGTGGGGCTACCTTATAGCCCCTGGTGGCTCCGCGCTCATCCGAATTCGGGGCGCGTACATGCCTGGCCGGGAAACGGCCCTTCGTTAAGGTGGAGGAATCCTGAAGATTCTGCTAGGTCATTGAGTGGTTGACCAGTCTCACGCTATATCATGACAGTCAGTTTTCGGCTTTCTCTACTGAGGTGCTCGTCCGGATGAACCAGCGCACAATCGCAGTAGTTCTCCTGGTGCCGCCCTAGCCGATAGAGCAGAACATAAGGCAGCAAAACACAAGAGCCAGGCAAACCCAACATTTGACCAAAGACATGATTCGGAGCTGATGCATATAAGGCCAAACTCTCGACGCCGAACACTCCCTAAGGTATTCGGTCTTTATGATGTAAACCGGGCTAAACAGTGCCCTTTGTAATAAGCCCCTGGTGTCTAGGTACGTGCAATATTCTGACGTGGCCACATGCCAATACGTCAGCATCCTTCTCAATTGTACTGAGAATCCGAGGGATGTGTATCGACAAGAGATAGTAAAAAAGGTTGACGCAGGGTCTTAATCTGAAAAGAATCCTTGGAACGGGTCCCTGCTGCATGTCTGCGCCTGTGTCTCTGTTGTGCCGTATCCTGGACGGGTGTAGCATGATGGTCGTCTGTATCAATTATATATAGCTGCACCGGACTCGTCTAACCGAGTCCGTGGTCTTAACGACCTGTCAGATGCTCTAGTTGGTGAGGTCGTCTACTGTGCAGCTGCCAAGGCAGCCGCACGGTCTTCCGCGCGCAAGGAGCGCTCAATATTTCCATTTACTGTAATGATTCCACGTGGACCGGGCATCTTAAGCATGAGAGAAGCTTAATGCGGTATTGCGTTAAAGCGAGCAAAAGCTTCGCGTCCGAGTAGTGCTTGATAGCCACTTTGGAACGAAGCGATGTGGAAGGTTAATTTTTCACTACGGAAGTTATCGGGAAAGCCGAATATAACCTCTAGTAGCAGGGAGCCCGTGCAATGGGCTTCTGGGCCTGGCGTTACTCCTTTAAAGGTAGTATTGCTATGGCTGATTTTTGTTGGGTCTATCCCCATTTTGCGGACTGTGTCCTGATATATCAGGTTTAAACTACTGCCGTCGTCCATCAGGACTCGTGTGAAGTTGTATCCGTCAATTATCGGGTCTAACACCAAGGCAGCCCATCCTGCACGCCAGATACTTGCCGAGTAATCCATATGGTCAAAGGTGATTGGTTGAGACGACTAGTGGAAGAACTCCGCGATGATAGGCCTTGGGGCATGTGTCTCTAGGAGCGCCGCTTTGTTTCTCCCCTTCATTACGTGTAACACGTTTACTGTTTTTACTTTTGGTGGGAATTTCTTCTGTTCCCCAGTGCTTTGCTTGTGATGCTCGTCCTCGTCTTTGCTTGGTGTATCCTGCCCCTTGTGTTCGGCGTTGAGTTTGCCGGACTGCTTGAAGACCCAACATTCTCTGTGGGTATGATTTGCAGGTTTATCGGGGGTGCTATGGATCTGACATAGTTTGTCCAGAATCTTGTTCAGGCTGGACAGTTCGTCTCTGTTGCCTTTGGAGGGCAGCTTTTGCTGACCTGGCCGAGAGCTTCTCAATCCGGCGTTTACCGCCGTGCTCTTCGGGATGCCTTCTTTATTCTGGCGCTTGTTTTTGCTACGTCGTGACTTCCCGTTTCTGTCCCTAACTTCGGATGTACTTGGGTCGCTGGTGCTGCATCGGGCTAACCAGTTGTCCTCGCCCGCGCAAAAGCGGGTCATGAGGCTTGTTAATGCTGCCATTGTTCTCGACTTTTCTTGGCCGAGGTGTCTGGCAAGCCATTCGTCTCAAACGCTGTGCTTGAAAGCTGCTAAGGCTTCGGCATCCGGACAGTCGACTATTTGGTTCTTTTTAGTGAGAAATTTGTTCCAAAGCTTTCTGGCTGACTCTCCGGGCTATTGAGTTATATGACTTAAATTGTCTACATTCGGTGGTCGGACATAGGTCCCTTGAAAATCTTCTCGAAAAGCGTCCTCGAGGTCTTCCCAGCTTCCAATGGAGTTTTTAGGGAGGCTTTTAAGTCAGTGCCGAGCTGGCCCTTTGAGCTTGAGGGGTAAGTACTTGATGGCATGGAGATCGTCTCCTCGAGCCATGTGGATATGGAGGATGTAGTCCTCAATCCATACCCCAGAGTCTGTCGTTCCGTCGTACGCCTCTATGTTTACGGGTTTGAATCCCTCTAGAAATTCATGGTCCAGCACCTCATCAGTGAAACATAGGGGGTGTGCGGCACCCCTGTACTTGGGTGTACCGTGGTATTCGGATTTTTGTTGTGTTGCATTGCGTGTTGGAGCGTGCTTGCTTGGCCCGTAGATGGATCTGGTTGCGCCGTCCTTTTGATGCGAGCCCTCACGTGGATCGCGTACTCGCTTGTGTGCAGCGTCGTTTGCCGCTCTATGTGGGCCACGAGGTCATCTATCTGACCGGGTGGCTATTTTGTTTTTTGATTGCGGGGGATCTAAGGCCTCCTCATCAAATCCAGGTAGGAGCTTTCGCTTCGGGTAGCTCTTCGTGTGGTGACTACCACCGTACTTTGCTGCAGTGTTGAGTACTTCACTCCATCTAATTCTGAATTTGTCTTGTGCATCCATGAGCCTTTGCTTCTGCTTTTTCAGACTCCTCGCAGTGGCAACAAGCCTTTGATGGGTATTCTGTTGCTCCGGGTGCCTGTCCGGTGTGATGTCATCCGGACTGTTATCTTCGCCGGAGTCGGGTTATTTGGTTTGATTCTCCGTGTTGCCGTGGTCGGATGGTGGTTCAATGTCGTGTTTGTCGTCCGCTGGCTCACCCTGCTCTATCGCTGGGTCTATATGATCGTTGTTTCTGTCGAGGCGGGATTTGGAGCGGCGCTTACACCGCCGCCTTAACTACTTCTCGAGGGAACGATCCTTCGCTGCGTCCTTCCTTTCCTCGTCGTCGTTTTCTTTGGTGTGTCCACCATGTATACATCATATGATGAAGTGGGCGTCCAGTGCCCCGTGGGCAGTGGCTCCTGTTCATCTCCTGCATCGTCGTCCATACCGTCGATGTCTTCGGAGTCGAAGTCAAGCATGTCGGTCAAATCGTCGACTGTGGCTACTAAGTGGGTGGTGGGTGGGCGGCGAATTTCTTCGTCATCCGCATCCCAATCCTGTCGGACATAGTTCGGCCAGGACTCTCCTGACAAGGAGAGAGACCTTAATGAGTTCAATATGTCACCGAAAGGCA
Source organism: Triticum aestivum (assembly GCF_018294505.1). Classification (NCBI taxonomy): domain Eukaryota; kingdom Viridiplantae; phylum Streptophyta; class Magnoliopsida; order Poales; family Poaceae; genus Triticum; species Triticum aestivum. Next base: position 248,163,492 of record NC_057794.1, read on the forward strand.
AGTGCTGAAAGATATCCGCGGAGGTGAACTCCATGATCGGCGCCCAGCCGGGTTCGATAGGCACGAGCGCAGGCGGTTCGGAGTCCGTGGTCGAGGAAGAATCCGACAGTTCGGCGTCATGGCTCCTATGAAGGGTAAGGTCGGTATTTGGCTCGATCGCCGTTGAAGATGCGGCCTCCGTGGCAGGGTCTATCCACACGTCCTTGGATGGCACAACTAGCTCTGATTTGAGGGTCGGTGCGGTCGCCAATGCGATCTCCCGAACATTGTCCGATGGTAGAGCTAAATCATGCTCATCGTGACCGTGCGGCGCACTCGGCAAGGGCTCGAATCCGTCGAAGATCAAGTCTTTGTGGATGTCGGCCGTGTGGTTTTTGCTTCCAAACCTGACCTGGTGGCCAGGGGCATAACTCTAGATCTGCTCCAGATGGCCAAGCGAGTTGACCCACAGTGCGGAGCCGCCGGATACAAAGATCTGTCCAAGGAGAAAAGTCTCACCCCGGACTGCATCGCTATCGATGATTGAAGGAGCCATACGGCCTAACAATGACGACACAGATGAACTCTCAATGAAAGCACCAATGTCGGTGTCAAAACCGGCGGATCTCGGGTAGGGGGTCCCGAACTGTGCATCTAGGTGGATGGTAACAGGAGACGGGGGACACGATGTTTTTACCCAGCTTCGAGCCCTCTCAATAGAGGTAAAACCCTACTCCTGCTTGATTGATCTTGATGATATGAGTATTACAAGAGTTGATCTACCACGAGATCAAAGAGGCTAATCCCTAGAAGCTAGCCTATGGTATGATTGTTGTTGTTCCTACGGACTAAACCCTCCGGTTTATATAGACACCAGAGGGGACTAGGGTTACACAGAGTCGGTTACAAGCAAGGGGATCTACATATCCGTATTGCCAAGCTTGCCTTCCACGCCAAGGAGAGTCCCATCCAGACACGGGACGAAGTCTTCAATATTGTATCTTCATAGTCCAACAGTCCGGCCAAAGGATATAGTCCGGCTGTCTGGATACCCCCTAATCCAGGACTCCCTCAGAGTGCATGAAGTACTTTGCGTAGAAATGTGTTTAAGTACACAATGAGGCTGAGAAGCGCAAGGCTCTTGGGCATCCTAGCATCGACCCCAAGATGGCTTCCAAACAAAAGAATAAGTCCGCTGAAGCCCAAAGTGAAGCATCAAGGAAGGAAGAACCTCGCATTATCTTCCCTGCCAGCATGACAGGCTGGAAGCCTAAGGTCCCCTCAGTAGCTTCAGAACTGAAGAAGACAAGGGCAGCTGAAGCCGAAGCCAAGAAACTCAAGCTCAATAATGCTTCTGATGATGCACCATCGAAGAAGAAGCTAAAGACTAAGTCTTCAATGAAAGAGCGTGCTACGGCCTCTCAGCCCCTCATTGTTGAACCCATTTCTGTTGCTCTTCCAGCCACCACCAACAAAGATCATCGCATTGTGATCCACATGCCTGCTTCCACAGAGGATCATGAAGATGAAGAAGTTCCATTTGTTGACCCCATCACTGCTGAAGACATTGGTCATGAAGACAATGTAGAATATGATGATGTCCTTCCTCAACTTGAGCACCAAATGGTATCATCGCCTGTTCTTACGAACATCGAACTCATCAGCATTGGTCATCCATTGACGCCAATTTCTCAGGGTGATTCATGGGCCGATCGCCCTCAACAAGACACCCCCATTCATGATGAGACACCAAGAACTCCACCACCTCAAGTCACCACTCCAGTGCTTGAGGACGACAACTACATGGTGCAGACCACTCCATCACCACAGGCGTCGCCCGCTTTCCGCAGGCTTCGCAAAGGCCCTAGGCCACAGGTCACCATGTCGATCATTCCGGAAGGGGAAGCGCAACAAAGCTCAGTAGCATGTCAAGTGTTTCCTGAAGCCACCCCTACTGCGAATGTCTCTGAGTCTGAAGCTAAAGCTGCTGAAGACATTCCGGCTGCATCAGCCGATGAAGATCAAGAAACCAGAGAAGAAGAAAGAGTTGCCACACCCCCTGCCACTGATCAAGTCATTCTCGAGGAGAATGTGACTATGTCTGACCCTCCTGTTATTGAAGAAATGGAGGTTGAACACACCGAGGCTGCCACAAACAACATTACTGACGCCAATGACGTTATCATGGCCGAAGACAATGTGGAGCCTGAAGCTAATGTGGTACCTGAAGCCACTGTGAATGATGAAGCCACTATTCCATCTCCAAGGCCTCACACCATTGAACAGGCCTACGATCGTGGCCAGCTTGTCACAGTGAGATGGCCCGTTTTGGTTCCTCCAACAGCTCCCGGACCACAAGTTTAGCAGAGGCCTCAGGTTCAGAAGCCAAAGCCCAGGTTTCCAAGGCTTCCAGGTGTTGCCACCTCCCCAGGATCGTTCAGTGTGAACAGCTTTAGGGAGCACAATACTTTCTTTGACGGTTCCAAGAATCCTTACTCGAAGCCAAAGATATCTTCTGATTGATTCTGGAGCTATCAGCAGCGTAGCTACTACTCCTGCAGCCTATACAATCAAGAGCGAATCTTTCCACACATGCATCTTGATTGTGAAGCTATTGCTGGGCTGCCCTGTCTGGAAGAAGCTCTTGATTGCTTTAGGGAGGTTGGTCTTCTACAGTTCGTCACTGACAAGGAGCACTGGAATGAAGAGCTTCTGCTGCAGTTCTATTCCACACTTCACATTCGTGGCTACAACAGGGATCCGAAGACCTGGATCCTTGAGTGGATGACAGGAGATGTGCACCATGAAGCCAACGCTCAAGACATCATTGAGCTTACTTCCCTACCCACTCCAGGTGAATTATATGAGCCTGGTTGTCAGCTTCAAAATAATGAACTGCAGAGTATCTTTCAGAGGCCTGAACCCAATATGAGTCAGATGCTCGGTATGATGAAGCCATTGCCTCAAGATGCTGAATATCCAAAGGAATTCTTCGTCAAATACCTTGAGTACTTTCCCCGCACAGTTTATCATATTCTGAGGCGTACTCTATGGCCAGTCAAGGGATATTCATCTTAAGCCAAACTTGAAGGAACCATGAAGACTTTGGTATTCTATATTGTCAATGGCATCAGATTCAATTCCCAGGATTTCTTCATCAGACAACTTGCTGCATCTGGAATTGATCTATTTGGCTTGAAGATTTATGCTCCATGGGTGATGCTCCTGATCAAACTCCATTCTTCTGTTGACTATCAGCCCTCAGCACACAACCATCTTGTTTTTCTGCCTGAGGTTGATCTGTCCGTTGAAGCCACCTACCCTGAACCTGCCAAGGAGCCTCTATATCTTCATAATGTTGATCATCAAAGCTTCATGCAACCAATAGAAGGAATTCATGTCCCCAATTCTGCAACTACTGCTTATCCACTGGCTGGCAATATGCATGTGCCCCATCATGCAAACACTGAAGCCACTGACAGTACAATTTCTCAAAGGCCTCGGAAGCGTTCTCGTGTACTCAACGACCGAGAGCTTCTTGTGGCCTTACATCAGAAGCAGGATAAGCATCATGACTGGCTTAAGTGTCAGATGCAGAGTATCTTGGTGGACGTCAATCACATCAGAAACTTGCCCACCAAGAACTCATTCGTTGCCCATGAAGCCTGTCGGCGGTCTTGGAAGAGTCTCACACTACTATGCCTTGAAGAAGATCTTCGCGAAGATGGCTTCACAGAGGGCTTCAAATTTGATTCCAGACCTCCACGCAATGCAAGCTGGCACCACACTCCATCCATTGAAGATTCCGAGTGTTCATCTTCGGCTACAACTATTGTTGCTAGAGTCGTCGATGAAAAAGACGACGCCACTTCACCAACCATGGCTACACTGCATCTCGACACTGCACCAGGCCCTTCTTCACCACCGAACTCCAGCATCGACCCTGCACCTTCATCTACTCCTGATGGGAACGAGTAGATACTCCATGTCTTCAAACCTTTTTGGTCATTACTGACAAAAGGGGGAGAATCATATGAGTTGATAGTCTTCAAGCGGGTCCTTATGGGTGGTTGCACTATTTTTGCCAAGTGTTTACAACTCTCATCTTTTGATACATTTGGTTCTTTGGGTTGTAACACTTAAACTTGATGGTTGTCTACTACTTTATCTGCTACTCTGTGATGCGATGATAAATTCCGCATAAAGCCATTCCATGGACGTCCATTTTTCATTATGCATGTCACGATCTTCGTTATATCTTTATATGCATGATGAATTGTCTTCATAAGTTGAAGAGGATCTCCACAAAGTGAAACCTGCCATGTGCATTTGCATTCAAAAGAAAACTACTTATATCCACATCTTCAGGGGTGCCTTTTGCTACTTATGAAGACAATTCCTTAATCCTTAAACTTTCACATACTTTATCCCTGTTGAAAACTTCAACCAGTTTGTCATCAATCACCAAAAAAGGGGGAGATTGTAAGTGCATCTAGTGCCACCCCTAGTTGGTTTTGGAGTATTGACGACAAACTTGGTTGAGGGACTAATGTGTTTATGAGAATTGCAGGATAACACAGGTAGTAGTCCCACATTGATTCGGTTTACCTACCAGAGATGACCCCTAAAAATGTGTGAATACATTGAAGACAATGGTGGTCTGTGAAGATATTCACAACGAAGATTATGACTTGAGAAGACATTCAAGTGAAGACTATGGAGTGCGAAGACATAGTTGTTTCGTAGTTTCCTTTTCTTCTTTGTTGAGACATAGGAACCACCGTACTGTTAAGTGGGGTCCAAGTGAACAAAGTCAGAGTGACTGATGTGATGCTCAACCAAATCCTATGTCTTCGAGCAAAGACAATGAGAGCAAATCTTATCTAGAGCTGGATGAGTCAGCTTTACTAGTAACCCAAGTCAAGCTGCCGCGTGTGTTTGAAATCTGACCATTGGACACGTGTCAGTTCCTTAGTGACCTAGGGTCATTTTTGACAAATGAGGTCGGGTTGCCTCCTGGCTATAAATAGCCCACCCCCTACACCATAAATTGGTGGTTGCTCAGCGTTAGTGCACGGCTTCTGTCGTTTGAGAGCAACCCACCTCCAAGGCATTTGAGAGAGAGATCCTTGCGAGGACAAAGCCCAAAACACCCATAGACAAAGAGTGTTAGGCATCACTGTAAGTGCATCAAGTGCCACCCCTAGTTGGTTTTGGAGTATGGACGACAAACCTGGTTGAGGGACTAATGTGTTTGTGAGAATTGCAGGATAACATAGGTAGTAGTCCCTCATTGATTCAGTTTACCTACCGGAGATGACCCCTAAAAATGTGTGAAGACATTGAAGACAATGCTGGTATGTGAAGATATTCACAACGAAGATTGTGACTCGATAATACATTCACGTGAAGTCTATGGAGTGCGAAGACATAGATGTTTCGTAGTTTCCCTTTCTTGCTTGTTGAGTCATAGGAACCACCATACTGTTAAGTGGGGTCCAAGTGAAAAAAGTCAAAGTGACTGAAGTGATGCTCAACCAAATCCTAAGTCTTCGAGCGAAGACAATGAGAGGAAATCTTATCCAGAGCTAGATGAGTCAGCTTTACTTGTAGCCAAAGTTAAGCTGTCGCGTGTGTTTCAAATCTGACTGTTGGAACACGTGTCAGTTCCTTAGTGACTGATGAGGACATCCCAGCCATGGATACCACACCAACAATCATCAACGGTCCAATCACAAGAAGTTGTGCAATGCAAATACATGATCAGGTGAACACTAACTTAAGTTTATCATTTGACCATGAAATCACGGTTGTGCCTTCACCTCCTTTGTTGTTGGTTGAACTCAGGTGCAATATCGAAGAAGGCCAAACACATTTCAGTCCATGCAAAACAATGTTTTATGGCGAAGGAACAAAGTTAGGAATTCATGAAGAATGAGTTGTCTGCCGAAGAAACATTGTTCCAATTCTGACAAAACAATGTTTTGTACGACTTTGCATATTCCAACTTGCGAAAGGTTCCCAGAACTCGAGTTTGCTGCTGAAGGAAACATTGTTCGACTCCAGTGAACAGTGTTTGGTCGGGAACTGCCAACCACCTCCAACAAGAGTATTCCAGAAGCTAACTCATTAAGTCTTGAAGCCACTTAGTCAAACAAAGTTGGTTCCCTTTCACACCTAAGCTGGTTCCAGAAGCTAGTTCTCTTTCACACCTATCCAGGGGGTTGTCCCGATTATAAATAGGCTAGCTCTTCCCTTCGTTGGGGACTTTTGCCATTTCTATCAAAGACCAAATAGATAGACTCCTCCTGAGATTGGAGAGCTCTTGTTATCCTTATTCTCGTGATTCCTTGAGAAATTGCTCCTAATTCGTGCTCCACGACTAGATCGTGTTGTGTGGGTTAGAGTTTGTGGTTTCCCTTGCGGATTGCACCTATCCCGTGCTCCACGACTTTGAGCGTGGTTGTGTGGGGTAGTATTGCGGGTTGTGGATCGGCGAATGGTCGGGTTGCAAGCTTCGGTGAGCATCCTCCTCGTCGGGTCATAATCTCTTATTTTCTATTTTGCGGCTGCTTGCAGCTAGTTATCCCCATCCGTTTATCGATCCTACGCCATGAAGATCGGACCTGCCCCTATACTCCCTCTTCTCCAAAGACGGGGTCGCATCATCTGGTATTCAGAGCAAGGTTTACACGGTAGGATCTGTATCTTTGTTACTAGATCTATCCTTTTTAGTTTGGTTTCTCCCTGTCCTAGAGTCCAAAGCCAAAAAAAGCCACAAAAAATCCAAGCCTTTGTTGCTGAGATCTAGTTGTTTGCTTTCCTCTTTGTGTTTGCACCAAGTTCTATCCAAAGTTGCTATTGTTTTTCCTTGAGTCTTTATGTTTGATCTATTGTGCTGCAAAAAAATAAGAGAGAAAAAAGCGAAAAAAGAGTCAAAAAGAGCAAAAAAAATAGAAGAGAAAGTGTTGAGCAATTGTGCAATCATGTTCAGTTTGGTGAGAAATTTCAGAAGTTGAAGTGGCAAGTGTTGTAGCTCAAACGTGGTGCAAGGATCTACAAATTTTTTCTTGTTCATTTGGTTTGCATCGATTAGATCTCAGCACTAGCCCTCCCATTTTACCCCACCCAGATCCACCTAGAAACCGTCAGCTTCCTTCCTTTCATTCGCCCGTCCACTCCTGATTTGCTACTTCCGCACAACTGCCAAGGAATCATTAGAAATTGGGTAAGCAAGAAGGTGAGCCGAGTGTTTTCCACATATATTTTTATTTTCCACTTGTTTCCAAGAGTTAACATGACAGGATCCAACTCGAGTGTACATGGACATCAACATGTGGAAGATGCTCTTCCAAAAACTCGCGCAGCACTTGGTGATATGATTGAGGAGAGTATAGTTGCAGCTATGCGAAGGATGTTCGGTGGTCGTCTTCCTATCGTAGGTAATGGGGATCAACACCAACACAACCCCACTGCCTCGCTGGCTGATGACAACCGGCAATGTCAAGGAAACGACGATCGCCATGTTGGTCGTGGAAGAGCGGCAGGAGCTGCTGCCCATGGTGCCCCTGCTATTGGTGCTGAATGAAGGCGTGGTGACTTTGCTGCTCCCCATGAGGGTGGGTTGCATGGAGGAGAAGCTCACAGGCGAGGCCATGACCCCCCCCCCCGGGTTTGCTGCAGATCACCGGCGACGAGCGACACATGATGGTGATGCCATCTTCCTTGAAGATCTCGCCGAGCATGGTGACGAAGATGAAGGCATGGGGGACTATGAACCCTACTCCCCACCTCACCGCGGTGTTGCTTTTGGTCGCAATGGCCATCATTATGACCGTCGTGATCAGGATGACCATGACAACCAAGCAAGAGTGAAGCTACATATGCCATCATTCACGGGAAAAGAGGATCTGGATGCATATATTGAGTGGGAAGAGAAGTGTGATCAAATCTTTCGCATCCATGGTTTTTCTGAAGCCAAGAGAGTTGATCTTACTGTTATGGAGTTCTCTGGTTATGCTCTTACATGGTGGAATCAGCTGCAAGACGATCGGTTGATGTCCGGCAATAATCATATCCGCAGCTGGACTTTGACGAAGGAAGTCATGAGGCGCCGTTTTGTTCCATCATACTATGAGAGCCAATTGTACAAGCGGTTGCAAGGGCTCACTCAAGGTTCCCACACTGTTGAGGAGTACTATAAAGAGATGGAGGTGCTACTAATTCGGACAAGAACCCGTGAAAGTGATGAGGTGAAAATGGCAAGATTTTTACATGGGCTGAATGATGAAATATCAGATGTTGTGGAGATGTTTCCTTATGATACAATACAAGATGTGGTACATCAAGCTATAAGAGTTGAGAAGAAGAATATGTGTAATGGTCGTTGACGGTGTCCTGGACTAGGGCGTACTCACCACGTCATCTCCCGATCTGTTAGATTGGGCCGAGGACCCCCATGGCCGTATACTCATCGGCCAGTTCGGACAGCTGCCGCATACAAGGAAGATTCCACAAGACTTGGTGATCAAGACAAGGACTTCTCCCTACCGGCGCATTCGGCTAGGACTCTTGTTATCCTAGGCCTCTGGTGCATTATATAAACCGAGGCTAGGCTAGTCGATAGATATATACAACAATCATGATCATAGGCTAGCTTCTAGGGTTTAGCCTCTACGATCTCGTGGTAGATCAACTCTTGTAATACTCATATCATCAAGATCAATCAAGCAGGACGTAGGGTATTACCTCCATCAAGAGGGCCCGAACCTGGGTAAACATCGTGTCCCCTATCTCCTGTTACCATCGATCCTAGACACACAGTTCGGGACCCCCTGCCTGAGATTCGCCGATTTTGACACTGACATTGGTGCTTTCATTGAGAGTTCAACTCTGTGATCGGCAGAAGGATCAATGGTTTGCCCGCAGGTCAACTGCGACGCCGGCATCTTCGTCGCCGGCTCGACTGGTCACCTTGGCTTGACCGAGGACCGTGCTCCATCTCCGATCGTCATGTTCGGACGGTGGCCTTCTTCAACATCAACTCTGATCTCTATCATGATCATAGAGGAATTATCCATGGAGCTCGAGGGCTCAACGTCAACATTGCCCTCGGGCGGCCGTGCTGTTTTTATGGATAGAGAACTTGTATCCGCTGTCACCGCCTCCTCGAGCGTCGGTTTGACGATTGCGTCGGTGGAATAGTGTGGAATTACGTCTACAACAGTCATGCAAAATTTTGTCGAGTTCCGATGAAAGAATCTTCGACAATCTACGATATACCGGAGCCTTGTCAAATTTGGACGAGAATCTGGACGAGTTTAGGGCGTGGTCTCGATAGCACAGCTCGGAGGTCCTTTGGAAGATCCAACCGTTCATCTACTGCGGAATTCCCATATCTACCAACCCTCCAAATTTCAGCTCGATCCGACGGTTCAAACTCCGGGAACATTCTGATGCGTGGACCAATTTTCGGATTTGTTTTCTGCGCGAATACGGATCCGACCCAAATTCATGTTTCTTTATGAACGTGATATTGGACAACCTTTTTAGAGGAATTCTATTCTAGGGTATTGTGTGTCATTTTTAAACACATGCCCATAAAATTTTAAGCCTCCCCTGAGGTCATCTTCATCATCATGCTGGTGTCAAACCAGTCCGGCAATATTGCTCCAAGGCTGCCGACCTGCGCTAGACACATCGTCACTTTGTTGAGCCGAGCTCAACTTCTTCGGATCATCATCTCGGCAAGCCGAACAAGAGTTCGGCATCGCGAAGGATAAATCATCACCAACATCGCCGCCCCACGGATTACACGGAGCGGGCACACCGGCATCGTCGCATGGTCACTTCATCAAACCAGCATTGGCCGTGTCACAACTTACGACCTGGGTCGGCATAGCCGCACTGTTGCTTCTTCAAGCCAATGTCCATCACGCCGAACTACTTCAACACCTCAGCTGACATGGCAGCTACAACAACTCCTCACCGGCCCGCTCCGTCACCTCGGCTAGACCAAGCACTTGGCTATTTCTTCATCAACATACTCCGGTGACTTCGGCGTCACCAGCCGACCAGCTTCGTCATGTTAGCTGGATCGAGGGCTTCGCCTCGGCAAGCCAACCTTTGCCAGCATCACTAGGCCATCGCTTTATCGCCCATCAGGCAGTAGCTGTGCGGATCGATTCTCGATTTTGGGAGTCGCTTTTCTTTGGAATGTTACAACAAATAAACCAGGTGCTATTAATCCTAACAATTTTTGCTTGTTGGGTTTATTTTTCTTAAGGAATTATTACTCTGGTTTGTTCCATCATCTGTACACAGGTCTATCAAATGGCGGCCACATTAAAAATAGTCGCGTGGTGGTTTGGTCAGTTTCCGTACATAGTTCGGCGAACGCCGCATCCGGAGACCGGACTGCCCTGCAAATTCAGGCTTTGTCACGCCTTCACTGCGTCACGCTGATGCCCTGCATCGACATTGGCTTCGGCGCCAGGCCACATTTCTTTAGGTAATTTTTTTTGCGTAAAGTAATTATGCAAGGATTATATACATATTATTATTATTATTTCCTGGACCGCACTGTTTTATGTGTGCATGTAATCGATTTTGACTGTGTTAGGTGGTCACTACTCTGGAGTGCCGAACTCCTTGCTCAGACACCTCGCGCCTGGGGGCTGGGACCTCGGCCATGCCGAGGACTGCGAACCTTGTCGGATCTGTCACAGATCAATGGGCGTCTTCGTCCCGCCACAAGCCCGAATCGCGTCATCAACACTGAGCACATTAACCAGCTAAGTTGCTTTCATGCTCAAAAACTTTCAGTTTTAAATCTTGTTCGGTTCGACCAAGCATTATACTTTTTGGCACAAAGTTGTTTGTGGCAAAGTTCCTTGTCAAAACTTTGTTTGTGATGTGCATATTCAAATACCCCGTTTATTTGGGGGCTCCCTTGATGGAGCTTTTCCTCTTGCATATGATTATACTTGTACGAATTCGTTCCTTGTTCGTGTATTATGCCACAATACGCACCATATTGACCTAAGTGATTTGCAAGCTGGGTTGCCTCGCTCCTGTGTTTACCCCTACGTCCCCGATTGTTTGGCTAGGGAGTAAAGGGAGCACCTCTGCGATTGTCACGACCAGGTCATCCGAGATCTGACCTCAGACTGGGTGAAGCCGAAAGCTAGCGCTCTTATTGTTTTCAATCATGGTCTGCACACAACGGAACTCATGAGTACAACAAATCTATTGCACAAGTCTCATAGTAATAATGAGCACCGAAGAAAGGTATCGGTGGGGGTACTATTTTCTTCGAAGATGCTTCTTACACTTCGTCAGTAATATAGCATAGGTTCCCTGAGCGCGCTTTGTCTGTTACAGCCTTATGGCCTGATTGCCTGGTCATCGGAAACACCGTCGATACTCTCGACAGGTGAAGTACATGACACTTTTCGGCCCTTGGCCGAAGAGGTAGAAGCCGATGGTCGGTTAAGACGCATTTAAAGTTCGGGTCAACACAAATATGATATAAGTACTTTGGTACATACAATCATTATACATAAAACTCTTTTTACCCAAGTCACTTGGGGGCTCTTAAAATTTATATGAGCTATTTCATAGTAAATGTGTTTTCTTCTTGGTCGTTGCAAAGTCTTTTTCTACCGCTCCTTTTTTGACTCGAGTTTATGGTCAATAGCCGGATAGCATGTCTTCTCTCTGAAAGCCGCTTGAGTTTAGTTTGCTAAACTGACCTCGGAGAAGTACTCCGCCTTTGGGATAAGGAGCTTGAAGCCGTAGGCTGACCCGCGTGCAGTCTTGAGATCGGATGTGTCATTCTAAAGCACGACAGAAGCACAATTTTTTTTCCCAATTTTCGGATTGGCACCGAACTCTTGATCTTGTTCGGACGTCAAGTTTTTACTGACGCTTTTTGGTTTTCCAAGCTTATGGCACTCTTAAACTATTTGTGTGTTTTTAGCACAAGTCTCGCAGTGCAATGCCGGACACCTTTAGAGATTCGGCAAAAACATTCTTGGATATTGTTATATGTGCATTGGTTTCGAATTGTGTCTTCAGTCAATAGTTGGGTTTCCCGGCTCCTGTGCTTGCCTCCTACGTTTCGCTTTGTTCGGCTAGGTGTGCAAAGGGAGAACCACTGCGATTGTGCTTCCAGCTCACATGGTTAAGCACCTCAGTGGAGAAAGCCGAAAACTGACTGTCACAATAAGCGTAAACTGGTCAGCGATCCGATGACTATGTTAAATGATGGGCCATTCATAATATTGGCCGAAGTGTTTACGGCTTGATCTCGACTGTCGCCGAACACTACCGGGGGCTAGTAACTGGCCTCCCAAACTAAATACTCAATATTTTGCTCTTACATTAGAGCTGAGGTTTCATGATCATGCTTAGCATAACAGCCCAAAGAAAGGAACCGATAGCGGGACAATTTTCTTTAGAAGACATTTCTTATGTTAAACAATAATATAACATATCTCTCTGCGTACCTTTGTTTATAAATCCGTATGGCCAGATTGCCTTGTTTGTCGTAAATCTTTGCCCTCATAAAGGCTTTATGAAGTAGGACAAACACTCATCGGCTATTGGCCGAGGAGGTGGAAGCCGATGGTCGGTCAACAAAGTTTTGTATAATGCGGATCCGAGCATTAATGACGTAAAGTACTTGGATACATAGAGTCATTACACATAATTTGTGATTTTTCTATGGATATCGATCCTTAATTCGGCCACCCGTGCCCGCATTAAGGCTCGGGGGCTACTGGGCTTCGGGCATATTATTTACAAATATTAAAGGGGCACATCGATCCCCTGATCTGGTGTTGCCACCCGACCAGTGTCTCGGGGGCTACTGCATTGGCAATCCAATGCAGAAAATTTAAGTGCAATATAGCTTTCGAGGAGATTATGATCCTCAGGTTGGTCGGCCGCACCCAACTCGAGTCTCGAGGACTCTGCACACCGCTTTTTGTGTCCCGAAGTATTCTGCCGAGCTAGGAGTTGATCCTCAGGCTGATTTTGCGAATCAACCTGAGTCTCAGCGGCTACTGGGATCAGCGGTCTTATGTCATCCTTCAGGTGCATCTCGGGTTTTAGACCGATACACACCTTGAGGGCTACTGGCTATATATCTCAGTAGAGAATAAATTGCACCAATCAAAAATATTGACAAAAAATCGGCCCACAGTCAGGGTGATGCACCACCTCGGAAGCAGTCCGGCATAGAGCTCGGGCACCAGTGGCTGGCTCCATAGAGGGCATTCCCGGCATTAAGCTCGGCTAAACTCTTTCAACTTTTTTGAACCAAGGTGATCTACGACACCTCGGATATAGTCCGGTGTTGGAGCTTGGACATAGTCCGGCGTTGGAGCTCGGATACATTCCGGCGTTGGAGCTCGGAAGTGGTCCGACGTTGGTGCTCAGCTGCAAAAGATACCTCGAATGTTGTCCGGCGTTGGAGCTCGGACGCAAGAGGATGCTGCTGCCCGAGAACAACTTCGAACCCGAGGTGTGGCATAAAAACAACAAGGCATCGATAAAGGCCAAAGAATTAAAGGGCTCCTCGGATACCCAACGTGTGAGATCTTCAGATTTAGCTCAGCAATCCTCAAGATAGAAGATGTGAAGATTTGTTGAACCAGTTTTCAAGACCGACGACCGAAGACGAATAATAGTTCGGAAGAACCAAGGAGCGTCCCCAACTTGAAGACCAGTTCAGGGGGCTACTGACGGTGTCCTGGACTAGGGGGTACTCACCATGTCATCTCCCGATCTGTTAGATTGGGCTGAGGACCCCCATGGCCGTATACTCATGGGCTAGTTCGGACAGCTGCCGCATACAAGGAAGATTCCACAAGACTTGGCGATCAAGACAAGGACTTCTCCCCACCGGCGTATTCGGCTAGGACTCTTGTTATCCTAGGCCTCTGGTGCATTATATAAACCGAGGCCAGGCTAGTCGATAGATATATACAACAATCATAATCATATGCTAGCTTCTAGGGTTTAGCCTCTACGATCTCTTGGTAGATCAACTCTTGTAATACTCATATCATCAAGATCAATCAAGCAGGACGTAGGGTATTACCTCCATCAAGAGGGCCCAAACCTGGGTAAACATCATGTCCCCTGTCTCCTGTTACCATCGATCCTAGACGCATAGTTCGGGACCCCCTACCCGAGATCCGCCGGTTTTGACACCGACAGTCGTACTCGTGCTTTCCAAGGCTCCACCACCACACACTCATGGCAGCGAGCACAACAACCATATGGTTCTCAGTTTGAGGGTGCACCACCTAGACACCCACATGCCTCGACGGCTTCCTCGCCTGCTATTTGCAATCAAGATAAGAGGTCATCAGCTACACCAGGAGTATCCTTTGCTCTACCTCCAGAAAAGAGTTCTACACACACCACGAGATTCAATGCCACAAGTGCAAAGGAAGAGGTCATATTTCTTCAGGATGTCCTAGCAAAAGAACTATGATCATCAATGAACGAGGTGAATGGGAGTCTGAAAGTGACCCTGAAGGTGGCAATGATGAAGTGGAAGAGGAGCTAGGTTGGGAAGTAGGAGGAACTATTTTATCTCATGAGGAACTTGATGGAGAAGCTTTGGTTGTATGTCGCTCACTTAACGCCCAGGTTGTGGAGGAGGAAACGGGGCAACAACATATCTTTTCCACACCCATTGCCTTATTAACTCAAAGATATGTCGAGTGATTGTTGATAGTGGCAGCTGCAACAATATTTTAAGTACGGAGATGGTCGAGAAGCTTAAATTGCAAACAAAACATCACCCACACCCATACCACATGCAATGGCTGAATGATTGCGGCGCAATTAAGGTGATTAGCAGCGTGCAAATACCATTTTCCGTAGGGAAATGTCAGGATGATGTTGAGTGTGATGTGGTGCAGATGCACGCTTGTCACTTGCTTCTTGGGCAACCGTGGTTGCATGACTGTGATGTGCAAATCAGCGGGCATGCAAATCGCTTATGTTTTGTCCATAAAGGAGAAAAGTTCACTTGGCAGCCCATGACACCCAAGGAAGTCTATCTTGATGAGATGAAAAGAAAGGGAAAGAAAAAGGGAGAGAGTGATCATACACAATGAGTGAGCCACCAACATAGTGAGGGAGTGTTTCCACAGCCAAAAGCTCCATAGCCAAATATGACCAAGCCCCGAGAAAAACAAGGATTAGTTATGATGGCTGGGAAAAGGGATATGCAGGCATTGAGAGAACCTAATACTCCATTATTTGTACCCATGTACAAGGAAACTTTATTAGCTGCTAATGACTTACCCTCAACTCTTCCTATTGTTGTATTGGATCTTTTGCAGGAGTATGGGGATGTGCTTCACAAGGAGGTGCCACACAGATTGACGCTGAAGCGAGGCATTGACCACCAAATCAACTTGGTTCCGAGCGCCCCGCTTCCAAAAATTCCACATATTGAGAGTGCTACGAGGGGTGAGTTGAGTGACTCCACCAAATGTGAGGAAGAATGTCTATTTCCCCAAAATCCACATATTGAGAATGATAAGAGAGGTGAGTTGAGTGACTCCACCATATGTGTGGAAGAGTGTTCACTTCCCAACATTCCACATAATGAGAGTGACAAGAGAGGTAAGGTGAGTGAGTCCACCAAATGTGAGGTAGAGGACATCCAACATGAGATTAGAGGGATGAGTGTTATACCACACCATCCATGTGAGAGGATTAGTGAGTTGTGTGAGTCCACCAAATCTCAGCTTGCAGTGTTTACACAAAATATCAAAGAGCTGAGTGATCCACAAAATGAAGCGAGAGACGAATATTCAAGTACTAACCATTCACAAAGTTCTCTTCATTTGAAGTATGTGCAGATGCAAAATCATACTTAGCTGCTCTGCCACAGCGCTGGGAGGATGAGATCCATGAACAATTATGGCGCACTTGGCGTACCATCAAAGAAACACCATGTGGGGTAAGTGATCTTCCAAAAGGCATGGAGGTACTCAGTGAGGTAAAAGAAAAGAGATCATTCATCTTGAAGCACCCAGAGGTATGCACTTATGAACTCTTGAAGCATTGGCGCGATGAAATTAGAGAAAAGATGATTGCTATGTCATCCATCAAACAATATCCTTTTGTTAATCATAATTAAAGCATCAAGGAGCCAATAAAACTAAAAATTGAATATGCTTATTCGACTTTTACTTGGCCAAGATATTTTGTATTGTCCTTGTGCTATTATTTTGAAGTCCGAAGGAAGTCGAGGGTGACTTTTCTTCAAGAGAGGGAGGATGGTACAAACATGGATGAGCCTTATTACAAGTTTGTACTCCATGGAAATGTTAGCTGGAAAGAATTACCGAGTCGAACAAAACATTTGAAGTTCGCAAAGGTGAAAGCTAAACTTAAGCATTTGATAAAATCTTGGCATTGCTTCTTTGTACTGGCCAATTTTCTTTTGTGTGATGACCATCTAGAGTCGAGGATGACTCATTTTCAAGAGAGGGAGGATGATAAGGACATGAAAACCATTCGACCCTTATAGTCGAGGACGACTCCTTTTCAAGAGGGGGAGGATGATGAGGACATCCCAGCCATGGATACCACACCAACAATCATAAACGATCCAATCACAAGAAGTCACGCAATGCAAATACATGATCAGGTGAACGCTAACATAAGTTTATCATTTGACCATGAAATCATGGTTGTGCCTTCACCTCCTTTGTTGTTGGCTGAACTCAGGTGCAACATCGAAGAAGGCCAAACACATTTCAGTCCGTGCAAAACAACGTTTTATGGCAAAGGAACAAAGTTAGGAATTCATGAAGAATGAGTTGTCTGCCGAAGAAACATTGTTCCAATTCTGTCAAAACAATGTTTTGTACGACTTTGCATATTCCAACTTGCGAAAGGTTCCCAGAACTCGAGTTTGCTGCGGAAGGAAACATTGTTCGACTCCAGTGAACAACGTTTGGTCGGGAACTGCCAACCACCTCCAACGAGTGTATTCCAGAAGCTACCTCATTAAGTCTTGAAGCCACTTAGTGAAACAAAGTTGGTTCCCTTTCACACCTAAGCTGGTTCTAGAAGCTAGTTCTCTTTCACACCTATCTTGGGGGGGTTGTCCCGATTATAAATAGGCATGTTCTTCCCTTTATTGGGGACTTTTACCATTTCTATCAAAGACCAAAGACATAGACTCCTCCTGAGATTGGAGAGCTCTTGGTATCCTTATTCTCGTGATTCCTTGAGAAATTGCTCCTAATTCGTGCTCCACGACTAGATCGTGTTGTGTGGGTTAGAGTTCGTGGTTTCCCTTGCGGATTGCACCTATCCCGTGCTCCACGACTTTGAGCGTGGTTGTATGGGGTAGTATTGCAAGTTGTGGATCAGCGAATGTTCGGATTGCAAGCTTCGGGAGCATCCTCCTCGTCGGGTCATAATCTCTTATTTTCTGTTTTGCGGCTGCTTGCAGCTAGTTATCCCCATCCGTTTATCGATCCTATGCCATGAAGATCGGACCTCCCCTTGTACTCCCTCTTCTCCGAAGATGGGGTCGCATCAGTGACCCAGGGTCATTTCAGACAAATCAGGTCGGGTTGCCTAGTGGCTATAAACAGCCCACCCCTACACCACAAATTGGTGGCTGCTTAGATTTAGTGCACAGCTTTTGTCATTTGAGAGCAACCCACCTCTGAAGCCTTTGAGAGAGAAATCCTTGGGAGGACAAAGCCCTAAACACCCAGAGCCAAAGAGTGTTAGGCATCATTGAAGTCTTTCTATCTGTGTGATCTGAAGACTTGTTACACTTGAGGACTGTGAATCCTCCAGTCAGTTAGGCGTCGCATTCTGAGCATCCAAGAGTCATTGTGGATCGCCGGTGAACGAAGTTTGTGAAGGTTTGGAAGTCTACCTTGAAGACTTACCAGAGTGATTGGGCGAGGACTGTGTGTCCTTAGCTCAAGGGGAATAGGGTGAAGACGCAGTCGCTGAGTTGAATTGCAGCCTCCCTAACCAGACGTACAGTTGTCACAGCAACTGGAACTGGTCCAACAAATATCTTTCCTCATCAGGCAACTGGTTCTATCCTTACCTCTCTCTTACTTATAGTTTGTCTTCATGAAGTCATTGCCTGCTTGCATGATATGATTGACTTCACTGTGTGAAGACTGTTGTTGATTGACTTCATACTATCTTCCATCTTGATCCATACTACCTAGCTGCTGATAGTCTTTGTGCTTTCACTTCATTGCTTACTTGACTATGGCTTGTCTAGTGTAGTCTACCTTCCGCTGCATATCAATAGGTTCATTTCTACTGTTTGTCTTCAAAGCCCCCATGTTTTGAAGACTATCATAAAAATCGCCTATTCACCCCCCTCTAGTCGATAACTAGCACTTTCAATTGGTATCAGAGCAAGGTGCTCCCTTGTTCTGTGTGATTCGGTTTAACCACCTGGAGTTTTAGCTATGTCGACTGCAAGGATAATCAAAGTCTCTGTTGCGTGCCTTGTCTTCGATGGCACTGATTACCCTTACTGGGAGAATAATAAGCGCATGCATCTTGAAGCCATTGATGTTGACCTCTGGTATGTCGTCAAGAATGGCGTTCCCAAGTCCGGTGAAGGCGTCACCCCAGCTGATGTCAAGTTCATTCGACTGGATTCTACTGCCAAGAACATCATCTGTGGTCATCTGACCAAAGGACAGTATGGCCATGTGAGTGCTGTGGAAACTAAAAGGCTAGACTGGGACTGGCTCTCCAAGGTTATTGAAGGCGTCTCAACCCAGAGAGACTCAAGGATCAGTGTTCTTCGCAATCTCTTCAACCGCTTCAAGAGAAATGACAATGAGAATGTTCAGTTAACGTTTGATTGCCTCACTGATATCACAAATGAGCTTCATGCACTCGGCGCCACTGAAATCACCAAGCATGAAATCGTCAAGACACCCTTGAGATCACTCGACAGCTCATTTGACACCTTGGCCCTGATGATTCAAGAACGCCCTGACTTCAAGACTCACGATCCGTCTAACATACTTGAGAGGCTCAACACACATGAGTTCCAGCTATCTGAGAAATGAGACATCTATGGTCCCAACTATGGCCGAGAGCACGCCTTGAAGGCAAAGGCTCTTTCCTCCTCTGAAGAAGAATTTGACTATAGTTCTAAGGATCCTAAAGACATCGGAAAGGAGCTTTCCATGCTCGTGAAGAAGTTCCAAAGGTTCACTAGGAAGAAAGGCTCCAGATAGTCTTCAAGATCCAGCTCAAGAAATGATGAAGCTTCCTCCCGTGACTACGAGAAGAGAACGTGTCACAAGTGCAAGAAACCTGGTCACTACATCTCTGAATGTCCTCAATGGGAAAATGCGAACAACAAGAAGAATAAGAGCATGGAATATGATTCTGATGACAACAAGAAGAAGAAATCCTCAAAGTCTTCTTCTAAGTCTTCGTCAAGGTCTTCATCACACAAGAAGAGATCATCTAGCAAGGTTCGTGCGTTTGTTGGCAAGGAAATGTATTCAGAGGAGGAGTATGCATCTGAGGAGGTGGAGATGGAGTCTGAAGAGGAATCTGATTCAGGTGTGGCAAGCCTGGCTTTAGCTTCAGCATACATCACCAAGTCCATCTTCAACACTGAAGACGATGGCCTCTTCACCAACGCTGATGCTAAGGAAGATCACTCTGCACCCACCTACTGCTTCATGGCACGTGGTGCCAAGGTAAACTCACGCGATGCTCACTATCAAACATCCAGTGAAGATGACTCTGAATGTAAATCTAAACCTAGCTATGAAACAGTTGCTAAAATTGCAACACAGCAACAGACTGCTATGGAACATATTCAAAAATTGTTAGACAAAAGCGATGACCTATTGGACACGGAAATGACTCGAACTCAGTCCTTAATTGAAGACATTAAAAATCTTCATGTTAAGTACGAAGAACTTGAAAGTCGTCATGAAACACTCTCAACTACTCATGAAAAGCTCTCCTACGATTATCTTCAAAGGAAGCAAGAACTTGAGAGCGGCTCATGAAGATCTTCATAAAGAGAATGAGTCACTTCGCGCTCAACAGATCAGTCCCGCTCAGGAAGGATTTGAACCACCATGTCTAAAATGCCTTGAGCGTGATAATGCAACTTCTATTGCTGGATGTTCTACTGCTACTGCTATTGCAATATCTTCAACTGCTGATGTGGTAACTAACCCCTCTGCTGAGGATACCACTACTATTGCGAATGAGAATGCTAGGTTGAAGACATTGCTTGAGACGGGAATGTACAAAAGTCTCAAAGGCATCAGACACTAAGTGATGTCCTCAAGAAACAGATTCTGAACCGAAACCCTAGGAAAGAGGGTGTTGGGTTCGAAAGGAAAATGAATTTTGATGGTTCTTATTGGAAGCCTGAGAAGTACCCCAAAACAACATGGGTTGCTGCAAAGGGACCTTTAGTGGATCCATCTACCTTGTCTGGCTTCACTTGTGCTAACCCAATTATCATTGATGAATCCTTTGATGCAAACTATAAACTGTTTAAGAATTAGAATGGTGAAGTGTTTGCCAGGTATATTGGTAGTAACTGCAGGAATGGACCACCTTTGAAGAAGATCTGGGTGCCCAGGAGTTGTCTTGAAAATCTTCAGGTGAATGTCATCATGACACCTCTAGGGAAGAAGACAAACCCCAGACCAAAGGCGTCATATGGTTCAAAGGCTTCATACAGACAGAGGACTCACAAGAGTCACCCTAACGCCAATGTTTTGCAGGGAAATCATACTCAGACTTATGAATATGAGCGTGTATCATCAAACCACTATGTTCATAAGACCAAGAACTATTCTGCTTATTCATATGAGTATTATTCACCTCCTGCAAGGCTATTTGCTAGGGCTCCAAAGCCAAAGTTCTCAGATGCTGCACTTAGACTCATTGCTTCTAAGCCACCCCTGAGAATGTGGGTGGTTAAGAAAAATTAACTTTCTTTTGTAGGGAAAGGTCTCCAGCCTGAAATCAAAGGCGTCTGATGCTTATGCTGGGGACGTAAAACATCTTGTGGGGCACAAGATAAAATGCCCGAATGGTCTTATTATGCATTTCGTTCCCGAGTCGCTTGCCATTCATCCTATCAGTCCTAACCTGGATCTGAGCTTTCGTCATCCACTTGCTCATCAAATGTTTATGCTTCACAATAATCTTCGTGAAGCCTATCCCCCTAACTGCACTGTAGGGTATGACACCAGCTGCTTCAGAATGGATTATTGATAGTGGATGCACTAACCACATGACTGGCGATCAAAGTCTTCTCATGGACTCAACCTTACGTCCATCTGACAAGAGTCATATCACATTTCCTGACACAGGTAAGAGCAAGGTATTGGGTCTAGGTAGAGTTGCAATCTCAAAGGATTAGCACATGGATAAAGTGATGCTTGTTGAATCCCTTGGTTTCAACCTAATGTCTGTCTCAATGCTTTGTGACTTGAACATGATTGTGATATTTGGAAAATATTGTTGCCTTGTTCTAATGGAATCTGACAAGTCTCTAGTCTTTAAAGGGTATCGAAAAGGTGATCTGTACATGGTAGATTTCTCAGCAGGACCACAGTTGGCCGTGTGTCTTCTAGCAAAAGCTTCAGAGTGCTAGCTCTGGCATCGGAGGCTAGGGCATGCTGGCATGAGGAACTTGTACACTCTCTTGAAGAAGAAGCATGTCGTAGGCATCGAGGGCATCAAGTTCAAAAAGGATCATCTGTGTGGTGCCTGCGAAGCCAGGAAGATGACTAGGGCCAAGCATCCTTCGAAGACAATCATGGCGACATCACGTCCTTTCGAGCTGCTTCACATGGACCTATTCGGCCCTACTCATTACTCCACTCTTACTACTACTGCTTGTCTCTATGGCTTCATTATTGTTGATGATTACTCTCGATATACCTGGGTGCATATAATTCTCTACAAGACTGAAGTGCGGGATGTCTTCAGATGATTCGCCAATCGTGCCATGATGAACTATGTCATCAAGATCAAGCACATAAGAAGTGACAACGGCACAGAGTTCAAGAACACTAGCCTCGACACCTATCATGATACATTTGGCATCACTCATGAATTCTCAGCTCCATACACACCTCAGCAGAATGGCATCATGGAGCGCAAGAATAGAACACTCATTGAGATGGCTCAGACGATGCTTGATGAGTACAAGACACCAAGGAAGTTCTGGCCTGAAGTTATTGATACTGCATGCCATGTCATCAACCATGTTTATCTTCACAAGCTTGTAAAGAAGACATCATATGAGCTACTGACTGGTAAGAAGCCAAACATAAGCTACTTCAGAGTATTTGGTGCGACGTGCTGGATCAAGGATCCAGATCACACTTGAAGATTTGCACCGAAAGCACATGAAGGTTTTATGCTTGGTTACGGAAAGGATTCGCACTCCTATAGAGTCTTCAACCTCTTTCACTATAAAGTGGTTGAAACTATGGATGTGCGGTTTGATGAAACTAACGGCTCGCAAAGAGAGCACCTGCCAAATGTGCTAGATGAAGTCTCACCAAGTGAATCCATCAAGCTTATGGGTACTGGAGAAATCACCTTCAGAGGCACAGGTTGAAGAGGAACTTATCATTTCTGCACCAAATCAACCTGAAGACTCTGCTCAGCCTGAATCCAATGCTGAAGATGAAGACAATGATCAGCAAGAGCAAAATCTTCGTCCAGTTCATCCTCGTGTTGCAAATGAAGTACAGATTGAGAAGATAATTGATAGCATCAATGCACCTGGTCCCCTTGCTCGTTCAAGAGCAACTCAGCTAGCAAATTTCTGTGGGCACTTTGCATTTGTGTCCATATCTGAACCCAAGAAAGTTGCTAAAGCCTTCATGGAACCTGAATGGATTCAAGCTATGCAAGAAGAGCTTCAACAGTTCGAGCTGAACAATGTATGGGAACTGGTCAAGCGTCCTGATCCTCGCAAGCACAATATCATAGGCGCAAAATGGATCTATCGCAACAAACAAGATGAGCATGGTCAAGTTGTCAGAAACAAGGCTCGTCTCATTGCTCAAGGATATACTCAAGTTGAAGGAATTGACTTCGATGAAACATTCGCTCCGGTGGCTAGGCTTGAAGCTATTCGCATTTTGATAGCATATGCCAACCACCACAAAATCCTCCTGTATCAAATGGATGTGAAGAGTGCTTTTCTCAATGGAAAGATTGAAGAAGAAGTGTATGTTGCACAATCACCTGGCTTTGAAGATCCAAAACATCCGGATACGGTTTACAAGCTCAACAAGGCACTGTATGGCCTCAAACAAGCCCCTCGTGCTTGGTATGACACACTCAAAGACTTCCTGAAGAGCAAAGGCTTCAAACCTGGTTCCCTGGATCCCACTCTCTTCATGAAGACATACGATGGTGAACTGTTTGTATGCCAGATCTATGTGGATAACATTATCTTCGGCTGCACTAACAAGAGATACAGTGATGAGTTTGGACACATGATGCAAGAGCAATATCAGATGTCCATGATGGGTGAGCTGAAGTTCTTCCTTGGTCTTCAAATCCGTCAGCAAAGCAATGGCATCTTCATAACTCAAGAGAAATACCTCAAAGACTGCCTGAAGAAGTTTGGAATGTAAAACTGCAAGGGATACACGACGCCAATGCCAGCGAAAAGTCATCTAGGACCCGCCGACAATGGTAAAGAGTTCGATCAAAAGGTATACCGCTCCATGATTGGTTCTTTACTCTATTTGTGTGCATCTAGGCCAGATATCATGCTTAGCGTTTGCATGTGTGCCCAATTCCAAGCGGCACCAAAGGAATCACATCACTTAGCTGTGAAGCGAATTCTTTGATATTTCGCTTACACCCCAACACTAGGATTATGGTATCCAAAGGTCTCAGAGTTTGATCTAGTTGGATTATCATATGTTGATTATGCTGGTGACAAGGTTGATCACAAATCTACATCCAGCACATGTCATTTTCTTGGACGATCTCTTGTCTGTTGGTCTCCAAAGAAGCAGAACTGTGTGTCTCTCTCTACTGCTGAATCTGAATACATTGCTGCCGGATCTTGCTGCGCTCATCTTCTGTGGATGAAGCAAACTCTCAAGGACTATGGCATCCATCTAAAGCATATGCCACTCTACTGCAACAATGAAAGCGCTATCAAGATTGCCAACAACCTAGTTCAGCATTCGATGACAAAACACATTTAGATCCGTCATCACTTTCTTAGAGATCATGTCATGAAGGAAGTTATTGATATCATTCACGTCAATACTGAAGAGCAATTGGCAAATATCTTCACAAAGCCCTTGGATGAGACAAGGTTTTGCAAGTTGCGGTGTGAGCTAAATATCTTAGAATCCTCGAATGTCCTGTATTTGGACACACATCCTAAATCTTATGCATGTGATGACTTAGATGTGCAACACACTAAGTAACGTATATCTTCAAATAATGAAGACATACACTCTAAGTGTGAATACATTAATGCAGAAATTGACTTCGGAGCGCCACGATACTTGTGCGCCGTGTCTGGGTCTAATACTTCCTATATGGTGGGTAACGCCACCACCAAACTCTTGTTTTGAAGTGTTTTTCATTTGGCGTCTCATTTGCATAGTCTTCGCATTTGGTTTGTCTTCCACATTGATTATATGCAATGAATCGAGAGTGACAAGTATGAAAGAATTATGAACGGTGGCTTTGCCACAAATACAATGTCAACTACATGATCATGCAAAGCAATATGACAATGATGAAGCGTGTCATAATGAACGGAATGGTGGAAAGTTGCATGGCAATATATCTCGGAATGGCTATGGAAATGCCATAATAGGTAGGTATGGTGGCTGTTTTGAGGAAGGTATATGGTGGGTTTATGGTACCGGCGAAAGGTGCGCGGTACTAGAGAGGCTAGCAAGGGTGGAAAGGTGAGAATGCGTATAATCCATGGACTCAACATTAGTCATAAAGAACTCATATACTTATTGCAAAAATCTACAAGTTATCAAAGCAAAGTATTACGCGCATGCTCCTAGGGGGATAGATTGGTAGGAAAAGACCATCGCTCATCCCCGACCGCCACTCATAAGGAAGACAATCAATAAACACCTCATGCTCCGACTTCGTTACATAACGGTTCACCATACGTGCATGCTACGGGAATCACAAACTTCAACACAAGTATCTCTCAAATTAACAACTACTCAACTAGCATGACTCTAATATCACCATCTCCATATCTCAAAACAATCATCAAGCATCAAACTTCTCATAGTATTCAACGCACTCATAAGAGAATTTTATTATTCTTGAATACCTAGCATATTAGGATTTTAAGCAAATTACCATGCTATTTAAGCTCTCAAAATAATATAAGTGAAGTATGAGAGTTCATCTATTTCTTCAAAATAAAACTACCACCATGCTCTAAAAGATATAAGTGAAGCACTAGAGCAAATGACAAAGTACTCCGAAGGATATAAGTGAAGATCAATGAGTAGTTGAATAATTATGCAACTATGTGAAGACTCTCTAACATTTAATAATTTCAGATCTTGGTATTTTATTCAAACAGCAAGCAAAGCAAAAGAAAATGACATTCTAAGAATAGCAAACATCATGTGAAGAAGCAAAAACTTAGGATCAATCGATACTAACCGATAGTTGTTGAAGAAGAAAGGTGGGATGCCAACCGGGGCATCCCCAAGCTTAGACGCTTGAGACTTCTTGAAATATTATCTTGGGGTGCCTTGGGCATCCCCAAGCTTGAGCTTTTGTGTCTCCTTAATTCCTCTCATATCACGGTCTCCCTAAATCTCAAAAGCTTCATCCACACAAAACTCAACAAGGACTCGTGAGATAAGTTAGTATAAACCATTGCAAAACATTATCATACTCTACTGTAGCAAATAACAAAAATTATTATTCAACATTGCATACTAAATGCCTCTGCATATTTAATAGTCCTATCCTCAAATAGAATCATTAAAGAAGCAAACATATGCAAACAATGCAAACATAACAGCAATCTGCCTAAACAGGATAGTTTGTAAAGAATGCTGCAACATCCATACTTCCCTAACTCCAAAAATTATTAAAGAAAATTCCCACTGTAGTAAATTCACCATATCTTAATATGCAAAAGGTTTCAACATTTTATCATATTCTGACTTTTCTAGGGAATTTTTGCAACAGCGGTAAAATTTCTATTTTCAAATAGCAACATGTGGACTTCTAAAATAGGCTTAGTAAAGGCTATCAATGCCACTTTTATTGAAATAAAAGATGCAAAACATTGTTCTAAATAACATCAAGCAAATTCTAACAAAATAAATTGACGCTCCAAGCAAAACACATATCATGTGGCGAATAAAAATATAGCTCCAAGTAAAGTTACCGATGAACAAAGACGAAGGAGGGGATGACTTCCGAGGCATCCCCAAGCTTAGGCTCTTGGTTGTCCTTGAATATTACCTTGGGGGTGCCTTGGGCATCCCCAAGCTTAGGCTCTTGCCACTCCTTATTCCATAGTCCATCGAATCCTTACCCAAAACTTGAAAACTTCACAACACAAAACTTAACAGAAAACTCGTAAGCTCCGTTAGCATAAGAAAGCAAAACACCACTTCAAGGTACTGTAATGAACTCATTCTTTATTTATATTGGTGTTAAACCTAATGTATTCCAACTTCTATATGGTTTATAAACTATTTACTAGCCATAGATTCATCAAAATAAGTAAACAACACATGAAAAACAGAATCTGTCAAAAACAGAACAGTCTGTAGTAATCTGAATCAAACGTGTACTTCTGGAACTCATAAAATTATCAAATAAATTGATGGACCCGAGGAATTTATCTATTAATCATATGAAAAAAGAATTAACTAAATAGCACTTTCCAAATAAAGATGGCAGCAATTCTCGTGAGCGTTAAAGTTTCTGTTTTTTACAGCATGATCAACAAGACTTTCCCCAAGTCTTCCCAAATGTTCTACTTGGCACAAACACTAATTAACACATAAAACCAAATCTAAACAGAGGCTAGATGAATTATTTATTACTAAACAGGAACAAAAAGCAATTAACTAAAATAAAATTGGGTTTCCTCCCAACAAGCGCTATCGTTTAACGCCCCTAGCTAGGCATGATGATTTCAACGATGCTCACATAAAAGATAAGAATTGTAACATAGAGAGAGCATCATGAAGAATATGACTAGCACATTTAAGTCTAACCAACTTCCTATGCATAGGTATTTTGTGAGAAAATAACTTATGGGAACAATAATCAACTAGCATAGGAAGGTAAAACAAGCATAACTTCAAAATTTTAGGCACATAGAGAGGAAACTTGATATTATTGCAATTCCTACAAGCATATGTTCCTCTGTCATAATAATTTTCAGTAGCATCATGAATGAATTCAACAATATAACCAGAACCTAAAGCATTCTTTTCATGATCTACAAGCATAGAAATTTTATTACTCTCCACATAAGCAAAATTATTCTCATTCGGAATAGTGGGAGTATCATAAGAGACTTGAATACTATAAATTGTTTCCACGTTAAAGGAGTAATGTTCAGAGAAAGGGTACTCATAATAATGACAAGTTTTGTAAATATAATCATCACTACTCTTTATAGCATAAGTTTTGTCACAATAATCATCATAAGTAGCAACTTTGTTCTCATCATAATCACTTTGCATATCAAAACATGGAAGGCTAAAAATATCATCAGTATTAAACATAGCTTCCCCAAGCTTGGGCATTTTTGTATCATAAGCATAATCACTCTCATCATTAATAGTATGGATAGCACCAATAGTATAGCAAACATTATTCTCATATTCTTCCAAGAAAGTACCAAAAATATTTTCAAGATCATAAGAAGTACCATTATCTTCCCAATCATAATCATCACAACAAGCAATAGGCATAACGAGATCATCATAAAGTGTATCATCTTCATTTTCATGAAGCACAACAATAATAGGAGCAACTTTATTTGGGAGAGATATCTTTTCACCTCTCTTCCTTTTTCTTTTCTTCTTCTTCACCACATCATGCGTGGGTTCAATCCTATTTTTGGAGCTCCTTATTAATGAGATTGGTTGAATAGGAGGCTCCTCCTCGTTACCTGATTCATCATAAGAAATAATAGGAGGGTATTGGGAAGTCTCTTCCCTTTCATTAGTATTCTCTTCATCTTCTATTTGTTTTCTTTTCTTTATGTAATTGGCAATATAAGGATTTTCAATGCAATTCACCGCACAATACATATAAATCTTTTCTAGATCAAAATGAAGAACTTTATCAAGATTAAACTTTGGAATACCCTCAGTTATACGTTTCATTTCTTCATAACCCAAAAGAAGGCTAAGCTCTTTATGATGCTCAAGGGTAATCAAATTATCACAATGTTTGGACACGACTTGATCATGAAAAAAATAGCATTGGAGCTTTAAATGACCATGTTCATTGCAAAGTTCACAAGGGGCACGAAAAATATTGAATTTTTCAGCACATTCATCTAGTTCTTCTTGCAACAATTTGGTTTCTAAGTACTTATGCCTCTTGCAATATCTACCTTCCCTATTTGGTGTGTACTTGCAAACCCAGTCTACTCCACAAAAATCGACATGTTTATAGGAGGCATTTTCATCATAACTAGTGCAATCATCATTAGAATCATGGATATTCAAAGAATTCGTACTAACAACATTGCAATCATGCTCATCATTCAGATATTTAGTGCCAAACATTTTATAGATTTCTTCTTCTAGCATTTGAGCACAATTATCCTTTCCATCATACTCACGAAAGATATTAAAAAGGTGAAGCGTATGAGACAAACTTAATTCCATTTTTTGTAGTTTTCTTTTGTAAACTAAACTAGTGATAAAACAAAAAACTAAAAGACTCGATTGCAAGATCTAAAGATATACCTTCAAGCGCTAACCTCCCCGGCAACGGCGCCAGAAAAGAGCTTGATGTCTACTACACAACCTTCTTCTTGTAGACGTTGTTGGGCCTCCAAGTGCAGAGGTTTGTAGGACAGTAGCAAATTTCCCTCAAGTGGATGACCTAAGGTTTATCAATCCGTAGGAGGCGTAGGATGAAGATGGTCTCTCTCAAGCAACCCTGCAACCAAATAACAAAGAGTCTCTTGTGTCCCCAACACACCCAATACAATGGTAAATTGTATAGGTGCACTAGTTCGGCGAAGAGATGGTGATACAAGTGGTATATGGATGGTAGATAAAGGTATTTGTAATCTGAAAATATAAAAACAGCAAGGTAACGAATGATAAAAGTGAGCGTAAACGGTATTGCAATGATAGTAAACAAGGCCTAGGGTTCATACTTTCACTAGTGTAAGTTCTCTCAACAATACTAACATAATTGGATCATAAAACTATCCCTCAACATGCAACAAAGAGTCACTCCAAAGTCACTAATAGCGGAGAACGAACGAAGAGATTATGGTAGGGTACGAAACCACCTCAAAGTTATTCTTTCCAATCAATCCGTTGGGCTATTCCTATAAGTGTCACAAACAGCCCTAGAGTTCGTACTAGAATAACACCTTAAGACACAAATCAATCAAAACCCTAATGTCACCTAGATATCTCCAATGTCACCTCAAGTATCCGTGGGTATGATTATACGATAGGCATCACACAATCTCAGATTCATCTATTCAACCAACACAAAGGACCTCAAAGATTTCCCCAAAGTTTCTACCGGAGAATCACGACGAAAACGTGTGCCAACCCCTATGCATAGGTTCCCAATGTCACGAAACCCACAAGTTGATCACCATAACATACATCAAGTGGCACATGGTGTCCCATTGTCACCACAGATATCCACGGCAAGACATACATCAAGTGTTCTCAAGTCTTTAAAGACTCGATCCGATAAGATTACTTCAAAGGGGAAACTCAATTCATTACAAGAGAGAAGAGGGGGAGGAGAAACATAAGATCCAACTATAATAGCAAAGCTCGCGATACATCAAGATCGTGCCAAATCAAGAACACGAGAGAGAGAGATCAAACACATAGCTACCGGTACATACCCTCAGCCCCGAGGGAGAACTACTCCCTCCTCATCATGGAGAGCACCGAGATGATAAAGATGGCCACCGGAGAAGGATTGCCCCCTCCGGCAGGGTGCCAGAACGAGTCTAGATTGGTTTTCGGTGGCTACGGAGGCTTTTGGCGGCAGAACTCCCAATCTATCTTGCGTTCTGGAAGTTTTAGGGTATATGGACTTATATAGGTAGAAGAAGCACATCAGAGGAGCTGCGGGGGACCCACGAGGGAGGGGGCGCGCCCTAGGGGGGGCGCCCCCACCCTCGTGGGCAGCTCTTGTATCTTCTGACGTGGGATCCAAGTCTATCAGGTGTGTTTCCTTCCAAAAATAACTTCTCCAGTTGATTTCGTTCCGTTTTGACTCCGTCTGATATTCCTTTTCTTCAAAACACTGAAATAGGCATAAAACAGCAAATCTGGGTTGGGCCTCCGGTTAATAGGTTAGTCCCAAAAGTAATATAAAAGTGGATAATAAAGCCCAATATTGCCCAAAACAGTAGATGATATAGCATGGAGCAATCAAAAATTATAGATACGTTGGAGACGTATCAGTGACAATCACAGAGGTGCTCCCTTTACTCCCTACCTGAACAATCGGGAACGTAGGGGTAAGCACAGGAGCCAGGCAACCCAGCTTGCAAATCGCTTAGGTCAATATGGTGCATATTGTGGTGTAATACACGAACAAGGAACGAAGCCGTACAAGTACAATCATATGCATTAGGAAAAGCTCCATCAAGGGAGCCCCCAAGTAAACGGGGTATTTGAATTTGTGTGTCACAAACAAAGTTTTGACAAGGAGATTCTCTACAAGCAACATTTTTTTTCAAAAAGGTATAATGCTTGGTCGAACCGAACACAAGTTAGAAATTTAAAACTTTGATCATGATGGCAACTTAGCTGGTTAATGTGTTCGGTATTGATGACGCGGCCCGAGCTTGATGCGGGACAAGGTTCCATCCCCCAAGCCGGTCCCAAGGTGGCGGAGCAAAGAGCTCGGCACTCCGAAGTGGTGACATAGCACGGTCAATGCGGGCCGGCAGAGTGATGCCGAAGTCCCTGGCATGGGGTAATGAAGTGTTGACGAAGCCCCCCATCCAGCCGAGGTGACATGGTATGTCAGTACGCCGAGTTGATGATACTGCCCAACCCGGATCATTTTCATGTGCACAAAAAATAGTGCAAACCGGAGATAATAGTAATAATAACAATTAAAAAATCGTTGCATAATAAATAATTTATGCAAAGTGAGTAATAAAAGAAATATGGCCTGGCGCCGAAGTCAATGTCGATGCAGGGCATCAGCGTGATGAGGTAAAGGCGTGGCAAAGCCTGAATTCACAGGTCGGTCCGAGTTCCGGATGCGGCGTTCGCCGGACCATGTACGGAAACTGACCGAACCACCATGCGACCGTCGTTAATGCAACCATCATTTGATAGACCTGTGTACATATGATGAACAAACCAGAGTAATAATTCCTTGGGAAAAATAAACCCTAATAAGCAAAAAATACTAGGATTAATAGCACCTGGTTTATTTGTTGTAGCAATCCGAAGAAAGGTGATTCCGAAAATTGGGACTCGATCCGCACACTCATTGCC
The DNA here is from genome assembly GCF_018294505.1 of Triticum aestivum. Classification (NCBI taxonomy): domain Eukaryota; kingdom Viridiplantae; phylum Streptophyta; class Magnoliopsida; order Poales; family Poaceae; genus Triticum; species Triticum aestivum. The sequence goes on from NC_057794.1 coordinate 248,195,237, forward strand.
TGATGGGCGATAAAGCGACGGTATGGCGATGCTGGCAAAGGTTGGCTCGCCGAGGCAAAGCCCTCGGTCCAGCTAATGTGACGGAGCTGGTCGGCTAGTGACGCCGAAGTCTCCGGAGTAGGTTGATGAAGAGATGGCGAAGCCCCCAGTCCAGCCGAGATGTCAAAGCCTCAATGTCAGCCGATGAGTCGAAGTAGATCGGCGTGATGAACACTAGCTTGTAGAAGCAATAGTGCGGCCCAGCCGATGCAGGTCGTGATGTGGTCGATGCCGGTTTGATGAAGTGACCATGCGGCGATGCCGGTATGCCCGCTCGGTGTAATCCGTGGGGCGGCGATGTTGGTGATGATTTATCCTTCATGATGGCGGACTCTTGTTCGGCTTGCCGAGATGATGATCCGAAGAAGTTGAGCTCAGCTCAACAAAGTGACGACGTGTCTAGCACAGGTCGGCAGCCTTGGAGCAATATTATCAGATTGATTTGACACCAGCATAATGATGAAGATGACCTCATGGGAGGCTTAAAAATTTACGGGCACGTGTTTAAGAACAACGCACAATACCCTAGAAGAGAATTCCTATAAAAAGGTTGTCCAATATTACGTTCATAGAGAAACATGAATTCGGGTCGGATCCGTATTCGCGCAAAAAACTGATCCAAAAATTGGTCCACTCATCGGAAGGTTCCCGGAGTTTGAACCGTTGGATTGAGCTGAAATTTCGAGGGGTGGTAGATATGAGAATTCCGCAGTAGATGAACGGTTGGATCTTTCAAAGGACCTCCGAGCTGGGCTCTGGAGATCACGCCCTAAACTCGTCCAGATTCCCGTCCAGATTTGACAGGGCTCCGGTATATCGTAGATTGTCGGAGATTCCTCCATCGGAACTCGACGAAATTTTGCCTGGCTGTTGTATACGTAATTCCGCACTATTTCACTGAACCAATCGTCAAACTGACGCTCGAGGAGGTGGTGACATCGAACACAAGTCTGATGTCCATAAAAACAGCACGGCCGCCCGAGGGCAATGTTGACGCTGAGCCCTCGAGCTCCATGGATGACTTCTCTATGATATGATAGAGATCGGAGTTTATGTTGAAGAAGGCCCCCGTCCGAACATGATGATCGGAGATGGAGCACGGTCCTCGGTCGAGCCAAGGTGACCAGTCGAGTCGGCGACGAAGATGCCGGCGTCGCAATTGACCTACGAGCGAACCATTGATCCTTTTGCCGATCACACAATGGAACTCTCAATGAAAGCACCAATGTCGGTGTCAAAATCGGCGGATCTTGGATAGGGGGTCCTGAACTGTGTGTCTAGGATCGATGGTAACAGGAGGCAGGGGACACGATATTTACTCAGGTTTGGGCCCTTTTGATGGAGGTAATACCCTACGTCCTGCTTGATTTTCATTGGTGATATGAGTATTACAAGAGTTGATCTACCACGAGATCATAGAGGCTAAAACCCTAGAAGCTAGCCTATGGTATGGTTGTTGTTGTTCATCTATCGACTAGCCTGGCCTCGGTTTATATAATGCACCAGAGACCTAGGATAACAAGAGTCCTAGCCGAATACGCCGGTGGGGAGGAGTCCTTGTCTTGATCACCAAGTCTTGTGGAATCTTTCATGTATGCGGCAACTGCCCGAACTGGCCCATGAGTATACGGCCATGGGGGTCCTCGGCCCAATCTAACAGACCGGGAGATGACGTGGTGAGTACCCCCTAGTCCAGGACACCGTCAATGCTAAAGAAAGAATATGGGTCAGCTACTACAACTAAGCCTGGCTTGCACAAGAAGGCCCCTGCCTAGAGGGTGCCAACCTTAAAGGTTAGAGCCTCAACTGCTGAAACCTCCAAGCCAACTGGAGAGGCTGTTGGAGAAGGAAAGAAGAGAAAGGAAAGGGTCAAGAATATCACTGTCAGAGTGCTGGGTAGATCCTCCATTATGAGAGATCCAGAAGAAGATGAAGGGGAAGGGGATGCTGCTCCAGCTCCCAAGTCTCAGAAGCTCATGGGAGATGCTATCAAATCAGGGGCTACTACTTCAAAGCCCAAATCTGCTCCCAAGGCTGTTGCTCAGAAGCCTTCTGCACCCAAGAGAAACACTAGAAGTATTCTTGCAACAGAGAAGAACAAGGCCCCAGTGCCTCAAACTAAAGAAGAGGAAGATGATTCACTTGTTTTGAGGAAGTTGAAGCCCAAAATTCCTGACCACAATGATGCTCATCCAGTCGCTGAGGACATGCACATCAGGAAAGATGCAGGACTGAGATTGTGGAGAGAGTCAACAACAAGAATTTTATGAGACAATTTTGCTTGACAAGAAGCCCATTGTATGTGACATGAGATGGGTTGATTGGGAATACATCAAGGATAATGAAGATCACTTCCCAGGAGTATATGATAGCTTCAAGGCATGTGGAGTAGATGAATTTGTTGGATAGAAGCTCACCAAATGGAATGATGAGCTGATCATGCAGTTTTACTCCACTACCCAATTCTATCCAGATGGAAGGATAGTATGGATGTCTGAGGGTACAAGGTACCAATCCACAGTTGAGGAGTGGGCCAAGCTAATCAATGCCCCGAAGAACATGAAGATGACTTGGATGTGTATGCCACCAAGAAGAAAGACCACAACTCCATGGAAAATATGTACAAAGAGATCCCAGATAAAGCTTTGGAGACACACAAGCTTGGATCTGTACATTTCCTGTTGTCTGGTCTGCCTACCATCAACTGGATCTTAAGGCACACGTTGCTACCCAAGTCAGGAGATCACAATATGATCAGAGGACACTCCATCAACATGCTGCAAATCTTTTATGTCCCTCAGAAGTTCAAGGTTAGGAGTTTGATTGTAGAAACAATCAAGAGGACAACTGCTGATCAAAAGAGAAGTTGTGGGTATGCTCGACATATTCAGGAGATCATCAATTCTAAGATGGTCACAAGAACTTATTTCTTGGACAAGGAGCATCTACCCTTACATCCTGAATTTCAAGACAACAATGTTGTGATGAATGAGGAGGAACCATCATCAGTTCAAGCACAGAAGAAGAGAGCCAAAGCAAAGGCTGAGAAAGCTGCAAGGATGCCAAGCGCAGAAGAAGCATCTCACGTGTTCCTCAAGTCAAAACAAGATCAATTAGGCTATCTAATTCAAGCTACACTAAGGATTGAGAAGGGCTTGGCCACCCTGACTCAGAATTGGAAGAGCTTGGAGAGGATTGTGGAGACAAAATTCTATGATCTTGACCTCAAGGTAACTGAGATACAGACTGCAGTTGAGCAGCTTCAGGAGGAAGCATAAGAGAGGAGAGGGAAGGCAACAACTGATGCTTTTCAGCGAGTGCCAAGGAGTCAGAGGTCTACTGCAGTACCAATGATAGATTCTAGAGCTACAACATCAGCACCAGCAGCTACAGCTCTAGTGCCACCTCCAGCACCCACTCCAGCAGCTCCAACTACATTGACAGATGCCTTTGTCATTGGAGTTCTCTCTACACCACCTCCGAAGACCAAGCCTGAGAGACGCATAGAACTATGCATATTTCAACTTTTTGGTAACTTGTTGCCAAAGGGGGAGAAATATGTATAGATCATAGGCTTCGAGAGAGTGTTTTGCTTCATTTGCTTTTGGTTAAACTTTTTATTGTGTGAGATACTTTATGTCCTTGTGTGAGATACCTTTTTGATCACGTGGTTGATCATTTGCTACCTTAATGCTTGGTTGGATGATACTATCTTTTATATCTTATATATGATCATTCACTTGCTTGGTGATGAGTGCATGCTTTAAATTTCTATCAATTTGAGCGCTCCACCAAGATGTATGTGACATGGAAGAGTAACACATGATCCTAATCGATTGTGCATTTGCATTCAAAAGAAAATCTTAAATGATGCACAAATTTAGGGGGAGCTCTTGCTTATCACATACTTCTCACAGTGACGATGTTTTTCAATCTTATGATCATTTGTCGAAGCTTTGATCTATATGTTGTCATCAATTACCAAAAAGGGGGAGATTGAAAGTGAAACTATCCCTAGGTGGTTTTGGTAATTCCTAACAACATATAGCTCATTGAGCTAATGTTATTTTCAGATCAATATTTCAGGAAAGCTCAATGATTGGCATGTCATGGATTAGAAAGTGGACCCCACAAAATGCTAAGGACAAAAGATTGGCTCAAGCTCAAAGCACAAGACTCTACATTTTACTTTTAGTGATCCAAGATCACTTTGAGTCCATAGGAAAAGCCAATACTATTAAATGGGGTGATGTGTTTCTTAATGAGTTACTTGCTCAAAATGCTTATTGATATGCTCCAAAAACCCTCAACTACTGTCTCATATCCACATATGTCCCAAACCAAAAGTCAAACTCGGCCCCACCCAAAATCTTCTATCCGGCGCCACCGGGTTCACTTGACATAGCCACTGCCACAAACCCTAGTCACTTTGGTCTCACCGAGATGGGATTGCAACCTCTCTGTTTCCCTTCATAATGTTTCGGTCCAACAGAGATGAGCAATCGGTCCCACCGAGATTGCATTGCAAACTCTCTATTTCCCCTTCGTAACATTCCGGTCTAACTGAGATGAGCGAATCGGTCCCACCGAGTTTGCCTGACCAACTCTCTGTTTGTCTATTACCAAAATCGGTCCCACCCAGTTTGTGTAATCGGTCTCACCGAGATTACGTTATACCCTAACCCTAATTGAATCGGTCCAACCGAAAATCCTAACGTTCACATTTTGAACTAAATCGGTCTGACCGAGTTTTATAATTCGGTCCCACCGAGTTTGGTGATTTGTGTGTAATGGTTAGATTTTGTGTGGATGCTATATATACCCCTCCACCCACTCTTCATTCATGGAGAGAGCCATCAGGACATGCCTACACTTCCAACATACATTTTCTAAGAGAGAACCACCTACACTTGTGTTGAGGTTAAGATATTCCATTCCAACCACATAAATCTTGATCTCTAGCCTTCCCCAAGTTGCTTTCCACTCAAATCATCTTTATACCTAATCCAATCCTATGAGAGAGAGTTGAGTGTTGGGGAGACTATCATTTGAAGCGCAAAGAGCAAGGATTTCATCATCAACACACCATCTATTACCTTTTGGAGAGTGGTGTCTCCTAGATTGGTTAGGTGTCACTTGGGAGCCTCCATCAAGATTGTGGAGTTGATCAAGGAGTTTTTACAAGCAAGGAGATCGCCTACTTCGTGAAGATCTACCCTAGTGAGGCAAGTCCTTCGTGGGCGATGGCCATGGTGGGATAGACAAGGTTGCTTCTTCGTGGACCCTTCGTGGGTGGAGCCCTCCATGGACTCATGCAATCATTACCCTTCGTGGGTTGAAGTCTCCATCAACATGGATGTACGATAGCACCACCTATCGGAACCACGCCAAAAATCTCCGTGTCCACATTGTGTTTGCTCCCTCCAAAGTCCTCCCTTTACCTTCATATGCAATTGTTCTACATTCCGCTGCTATACCCTTAGAATTGCATGTGTAGGTTGATTACTTGAATTGTGCCAAGTTGCTAAAATTTGCCAAGACTTCAAATTGGGAAAAGGCTAGATTTTTATTTGGCAAGTATCCTAATCACCCCCTCTAGACATACTTTCGATCCTACAAGTGGTATCAAAGCTTTGGTCTCCATTTGCTTTGATTTCCATAGCTTTATGTGATCATAGCCTTGGTTTCACAACCTAGGAGAGTATGGCGTCTAGTGAGGGAAATTACCACCGTAGAGGTCCTTACTTTGATGGTGTAAGTGCATCTAGTGCCACCCCTAGTTGGTTTTGGAGTATTGACGACAAACCTAGTTGAGGGACTAATGTGTTTGTGAGAATTGCAGGATAACACAGGTAGAAGTCCCTCATTGATTCGGTTTTCGTACCAGAGATGACCCCTAAAAATGTAAGAAGACATTGAAGTCAAAGGTGGTATGTGAAGACATTCACATTGAAGACTATGACAAGAGAATACATCGCATGAAGACTATGGAGCGTGAAGACTTAGTTCTTTCGTTGTTCTTTTTCTTCTTTGTTGAGTCATAGGAACCACCGTACTGTTAAGTGGGGTCCAAGTGAACCAGTCAGAATGACTGAAGTGATGCTTAACCAAAATCCTATGTCTTCGAGTGAAGACTATGAGAGCAAATCTTGTCCAGAGTTGGATAAGTCAGCTTTCCTTGTAGCTCAAGTAAAATTGCCGTGTGTGTTAGAAATCTGACCGTTGGAACAAGTGTCAGTTCCTTAGTGACCAAGGGTCATTTCGGACAAATCAGGTCGGGTTTCCTAGTGGCTATAAATAGCCCACCCCCTACAACCATAAATGGTTGGCTGCTCAGAGTTAGTGCACAGCTTTTGTCGTTTTAGAGCAACCCACCTCGAAGCCTTTGAGAGAGAATTCCTTGCGAGGATAAAGCCCTAAACACCCAGAGCCAAAGAGTGTTAGGCATCACTTAAGTCTTCCTGTCTGTGTGATTTGAAGACTTATTACACTTGAGGACTGTGAATCCTCCAGCCGGTTAGGCATCGCGTTCTGAGCATCCAAGAGTCATTGTGGATCGCCGGTGAACGAAGTATGTGAAGGTTTGGAAGTCTACCTTGAAGACTTACTAGAGTGATTGGGCGAGGACTGGGTGTCCTTAGCTCAAGGGGAATAAGGTGAAGACGAGGTCTTCTGAGTTGAATCTCAGCCTCCCTAACCAGACGTACAGTTGTCACAGCAACTGGAACTGGTCCAACAAATCATTGTCTTCAACGAGTCACTGGTTTCATCCTTCCCTTCCCTTTACTTACTGTTGGTCCTTGTGAAGTCATTGTATGATTGCTTTATCTTTTGTCTTCACTGAGTGACTACTTGTTCTGATTGGCTTCACAATATCTTCCTACCTGATCTTTACTGCCTAGCTACTATTAGTCATTGTGCTTTCACTCCATTGAATACTTGACTATGGTTTGCCTAGTGTAGTCTACCTTCTGCTGCATGGTAATAGGTTTATTTCTATCGTTTGTCTTCGAAACTTCCATGTTTTGAAGACTTTCATAAAAATCGCCTATTCACCCCCTCTAGTCGATCACTAGCACTTTCAATTGGTATCAGAGCGAGGTACTCCCTTGTTCTGTGTGATTCGGTTTAACCACCTGGAGTTTTAGCTATGTCGACTGCAGGGATAATCAAAGTCTCCGCTGCGTGCCCAGTCTTCGATGGAACTGAATATCCCTACTGGAAGAATAAGATGCGCATGCATCTTGAAGCCATTGATGTCGACCTATGGTATGTCGTCAAGAATGGCATTCCCAAGGCTGGTGAAGGTGTCACCGCTGCTGATGTCAAGAAGTTCGTTCAACTGGACTCCACTGCCAAGAACATCATTTGTGGTCATCTGACCAAAGGACAGTATGGCCGTGTGAGTGCTTTGGAAACATCTAAGCTAGTCTGGGACTAGCTCTCCAAGGTCAACGAAGGCGTCTCAACCTAGAGAGATCAGAGAATCAGTGTCCTTCGCAACCTCTTCAACCGCTTCAACAGAAATGACAATGAGAATGTTCAGCTCACGTTTGATCGACTCACTGACATCACAAATGAGTTTCAAGCCCTCGGCGCCACTGAGATCACCAAGCATGAATTTGTCAAGACACTCCTGAGATCACTTGACATCTCGTTTGACACCCTAGCCCTGATGATTCAAGAACGTCCTGGCTTCAAAACACTCGATCCGTCTGACATACTTGAGAGGCTCAACACACACGAGTTTCAGCTTTCTGAGAAAAGAGACATCTACGGTCCCAACTATGGGAGAACTCGTGCCTTGAAGGCAAAAGCTGTCTCCTCATCTGAAGAAGAGTCTGACAGCAGTTCTGATGATCCTGAAGACATTGGAAAGGAGCTTGCTATGCTTGTGAATAAGTTCCAAAAATTCACCAAGAAGAAAGGCTTCATAAAGTCCTCACGATCAAGCTCAAGGAATGATGAAGCTTCTGCTCATGACTACAAGAAGAGAACATGCCACAAGTGCAAGAAACCTGGCCACTACATCTCTGAGTGTCCGCAGTGGGACAATGAGAACAAGAAGAAAAAGAAGAGCAAGGAGTATGATTCTGACGACAAGAAGAAAAAGAAATACTCAAAGTCTTCTTCCAAGTCCTCCTCAAAGTCTTCATCACACAAGAAGAGCTCATCTGGCAAGGCACGTGCATTTGTTGGCAAGGAAATGGATTCAGAGGAGGAGTCCGCTTCTGAGGAGGCGGAGGTGGAGTCCGATTCTGGCGTTGCGAGTCTGGCTACAGCATACGTTGCCAAGTCCATCTTCAACAGTGAAGGCAATGACTCCATCACCGACACTGATGCAAATGACAAGGACTACTCCGCTCCTACCTACTGCTTCATGGCACGTGGTGCCAAGGTAAACACACGCACTACTCACTATCAAACTTCCAGTGAAGATGACTCTAATTGTGGTTCCAAACCTAGCTACAAAACACTTGCTAAAATTGCAGCTGAACAATAGAAAGCTATGGAACATATTCAAAAACTGTTGGACAAAAGCGATGACCTGTTAGACATTGAAATGACTCGATCTCAGTCCTTAATTGAAGACATAAAAAATCTTCATGTTAAGTATGAGGAACTTGAAAGTCGTCATGAAACGCTCTCAACAACTCATGAAAAACTTTTGAAAGTGCAACTATCCCTAGGTGGTTTTGGTAATTCATAACAACATATAGCTCATTGAGCTAATGCTATTCCAAGATGACTATTTCAGGAAAGCTCAATGATTGGCATGGCATGGATGTGAAATTGGAACCCTCAAAATGCTAAGGACAAAGGATTGGCTCAAGCTCAAAAGCTCAAGACTCTTCATTTTATATTTTAGTGATGCAAGATCACATTGAGTCTTTAGGAAAAGCCAATACTATCAAGGAGGGATGAGGTGTTGCTTAATGAGCCTCTTGCTTCATGTGCTTAGTGATATGCTCCAAAACCCTCAACTACTTTCCCATATCAACATATGACCTAAACCCTAAGCCAAACTCGGTCCTACCGATTCTTTCTATCCGGCGCCACCGAGTTTCACTTGTCATAAGCCACTGCCAAACCCTAGCAATTCGGTTCTACCGATAGGGATCTCGGTCTCACCGAGATGGGATTGCAAACTCTCTGTTTCCCTTTCGTAACTTTTCGGTCTCACCGAAAGAGCGAATCGGTCCCACCGAGATTGCAATGTAAATTCAGTGTTTCCTTTTTGTAACTTTTCGGTCTCACCGAAAGAGCAAATCGGTCCCACCGAGTTTGCCTGACCAACTCTCTGGTTAGCTAATTACCAAAATCGGTCTCACCGAGTTTGTGTAATCGGTCTCACCGAGATTACGTTATGCCCAAACCCTAACCATATCGGTCCTACCGAGTTGCATGTCAGTCCCACCGAAAATCTCTAACGGTCACTAGGTTTACCTTTTCGGTCCGACCGAGTTTGTTGATTCGGTCCCACCGAGATTGGAAAACTGTGTGTAACGGTTGGATTTTGTGTGGAGGCTATATATACCCCTCCACCTCCTCTTCATTCGTGGAGAGAGCCATCAGAACACATACACAATTCCAACTCATATGTTCTGAGAGAGAACCACCTACTCATGTGTTGAGACCAAGATATTCCATTCCTACCATATGAATCTTGATCTCTAGCCTTCCCCAAGTTGCTTTCCACTCAAATCTTCTTTCCACCAGATCCAAATCCTATGAGAGAGAGTTGAGTGTTGGGGAGACTATCATTTGAAGCACAAGAGCAAGGAGTTCATTACCTACACACCATTTGTTACTTCTTGGAGAGTGGTGTCTCCTAGATTGGCTAGGTGTCACTTGGGAGCCTCCGACAAGATTGTGGAGTTGAACCAAGGAGTTTGTAAGGGCAAGGAGATCGCCTACTTCGTGAAGATCTACCGCTAGTGAGGCAAGTCCTTCGTGGGCGATGGCCATGGTGGGATAGACAAGGTTGCTTCTTCGTGGACCCTTTGTGGGTGGTTGCTTCTTCGTGGACCCTTCGTGGGTGGAGCCCTCCGTGGACTCGCGCAACCGTTACCCTTTGTGGGTGGAGCCCTCCGTGGACTCGCGCAACCGTTACCCTTCGTGGGTTGAAGTCTCCATCAACGTGGATGTAGGATAGCACCACCTATCCGAACCACGGGAAAAACATCCGTGTCTCCAATTGCGTTTGAATTCTCCAAACCCTTCCCTTTACATTCTTGCAAGTTGCATGCTTTACTTTCCGCTGCCAATATACTCTTTGCATGCTTGCTTGAATTGTGTGATGATTGCTTGACTTGTCCTACAATAGCTAAAATCTGCCAAGAACTAAAATTGGGAAAAGGTTAAGTTTTTATTTGGTCAAGTAGTCTAATCACCCCCCTCTAGACATACTTTCGATCCTACAAGTGGTATCAGAGCTTTGGTCTCCATTTGCTTTGATCTCCATAGCTTTTGGTGGTCATAGCCTTGGTTTCACAACCTAGGAGAGTATGGCGTCTAGCGAGGGAAATTATCACCGTAGAGGTCCTTACTTTGATGGTACTAATTTTGCTAGTTGGAAGCATAAAATGAAAATGCATATTCTTGGACATAACCCCGCCGTTTGGGCTATTGTGTGTGTTGGTTTGCAAGGTGACTTCTTTGATGGGAAAGAACCAAACCGTGAAGCTACCGCGGATGAGTTGAAGATGTTGCAATACAATGCTCAAGCTTGTGATATTCTCTTCAACGGATTGTGCCCCGAAGAATTCAACAAAATCAGCCGTCTTGAGAATGCAAAGGAAATTTGGGACACTTTGATTGATATGCACGAAGGTACCGACTCCGTCAAGGAATCCAAGTTGGATGTGCTTCAAAGTCAACTTGACAAGTTCAAAATGAAGGATGGTGAAGGTGTCGCTGAAATGTACTCTAGGCTTGCTCTCATCACAAATGAGATTGCCGGCTTAGGAAGTGAAGAGATGACCGATAGATTCATCATCAAGAAGATTCTAAGAGCCTTGGATGGAAAATATGATACCGTGTGCACATTGATCCAAATGATGCCCAATTACAAAGATCTCAAGCCAACGGAGGTGATTGGAAGAATTGTTGCTCATGAGATGTCACTTAAGGATAAAGAGGAACTTCACAACAAATCAAGTGGTGCCTACAAAGCCTCATGTGAAGCCCCTACATCATCAAGTGAGAAACAAAACTTCAATGAAGAATTGAGCTTAATGGTGAAGAACTTCAACAAGTTCTACAAGAGTAGAAGCAAAGATAGAAGCTTCAAGTCAAGGTCCTACAATGACAAAAGATCTTCTAGTCGAGAGCGAAACTGCTACAGTTGTGGAAGACCCGGACACTATTCCAATGAGTGTACGGCTCCCTACAAGAGAAGAGAAGATTCTCCAAAAAGAAGAAGCAAAGAATCACCACCAAGAGAGAGAAGGAGTAGAGATGATCGTTATGAACGAAGATACTCACGGAGAAGCAAGGATTCGGAAAGGAAGGAAAAATCATCAAGGAGCTACACAAAACGAAGACATCAAGCTCATGTTGGTGAATGGGTATCCGGCTCCGACTCCGACAGCCACTCCGAGAGAAGTTATCACTCCGACTCCGAAGATACTCAAGATGAAGGTGTTGCCGGTCTAGCACTTGTGTCAACCAACTCCTACGACATCATTGACTCACCAAATGAAGGAATTGGAAGATGCTTCATGACCAAAGGTCCTAAGGTAACACACCCCGAGTATGTTGATTTCAATAGTGATGAAGATGACTTGTTAGGTGATGATTTGCTTGTTGACAACTCTAGTGATGAATACTATGATGAAACGTCAATTAATCATGCTAATCAAGATAAAACGAATGACAATGATAAGGAGAAGATTGAGGCTCTAACTAAAGAACTAAACACTCTTAAGTTAGCTCATGAAACTATCTTCGAAGATCATCGAGAACTTTTAAGAGCTCATGAGAAATTACGCTTTGAAAAGCTCAATCTTGAGCAAGAGCATGAGTTCTTAAAAGCAATCAATGATGATCTCCGCAAGAAAAGTTCTCCTTACATTGCCAAGCGTTTACTCTTATCCACTTACATGCCTCAAGTCAAGTCTAGTAACAAGAACAAGAAAGATTCTTCCTCTAGCAGTAACAATGATCATGCTAAATCCAATATTGTTGCTTCTAGTAGTTCTCTTGATTCCACTAATGATTCTCTTAGCCAAGTTACACTTGAGCAAGAAAATAGCTTATTGAAGGGAATTATAGAGAAAGGAGTGTACAAAAGCCTTGCCGGGAGTAAGCAATTCGAGGAAATTGTGCGCAAGCAAGGAATGCACCGGAAGAATCAAGGTGTTGGTTTTGAACGAAAGTTCAATGCCAATGGAGTTGAGTGGGAAGAAGATCAATACCCCAAGACAAAGTTTGTTCCTCAACAAGAAAAGTATGATACTTCTTTCAAGGGGACACAAGCTCAAGATGATCTTCCACCACAAGACTACAAGCAAAAAGGCAAGGACAAGCTTCAAGAGGAAATTGATGCATTTGAAGAAGCTCCTAAGACCTTAGTCAAGTGGATTCCCAAGACTACTTCAAGTTCCACTTCATCAAGTACGACTACAACTCCAAGGATTCCCATCAAGATGGTGTGGATCCAAAAGAAGAAGAACTAGAGAGTTCTTGAGGGTGACTCCGCCAACATACTTCACTCTTATCATTTTGGCAAGAACAAGTGCAATCAACTTCCACATCTTGCACTAGTTCAAGGAGTCACAAACCCTCTTGTTGGTAAGACAAGGGACAAGGTAACCTAAAAGTTTTCATGGACATCATCTTGTGTGTGCATCACTCTATGTCTATGGATATCCTTGTTTGTTCCTTGCGGGACTAACCCATGTAGGTATTGAAAGTGCAATTCACTCAAAGGGATAGCTCCAAGTGATCTACATCAACATTGAGCATCCACATCTTCAACATCTACATGAAGTCATCATCGACAAAACCCGAGGTTAGTTCATCCCTCTAAGGGGGGATATCACATCTAGGGGGAGCTTTACTCTAAGACTTGAGCTAAAGCAACTCTAAAGATGTGAACACAACAATGCTTTATGTAAAAGTGGTAACCCCACTTGAGCTTAAACGATGAGTATGACCTATGATCAAGTGTTCTCACTTGACTCCTAAGTCAATATACTCATATATAGATGACCTTGTCATCGCAAATTGCTTGGTAGATGCTAGAATTGGTTGTGCATGCCTTGTCACATATTTCATTTGCCATCTTATTGTGTGAGCATGCTGGTTGCATATTTTACTCATTCGAGGACATCCACTTGTTGTTTTGATTGTTCGGTTTTATTTCCTTTTGCCAAGTGGATGGACAAGAATGCCTAAGAACCTCCTCTAGCTATCTATGCTTTTCTCGTCTCAAACTCTATTCATGCTACATCACAAAATTTGATCAAGTCAGATTCGAACCACTCTGTGTGAGGAGCGCTCGGAGTCCCCGATTCGTCATAGACTTAAACTTCCAAAACCTCTTTATGATTCTCGGTCTGACCGATACCCTACTTTCGGTCCTACCGAGATCATTAAGTTGATCTATGTTTTCGATCTCGGTGCAACCGATTTGAACCATTCGGTCACACCGAGTTGCAATAACTGTGTACAGTTTTGCATCTCGGTGCCACCGAGTCGTTCCACTCGGTCACACCGACAGGGTCGGGCTATATATAGTCACGGGCAAAAAATTTGGAAATTTCTCCGAACCCCTTCGCCCGCGCGATAGCCTGCTCTGCCAACTTGGTCTCCGGATCGTCTCCTCGCCGCCAGCCGCCTCCAGTCGCTGGTCTCCATCGCCGTCAACGGAATTCTACCCCGCCGTTGCCGCCGTAGCGAGTCTCCGCCGAACTAGGGTATGGACTCGATCTTTGTGCTATTCCCCAATCTGATTCTTAGCACATTGTGATCATCATGATTCTTGCCACGATTGAAACACTCCTGTCCAGTCAATGCGTTCGTAGATTAGTTTTGATTCGAAAATTTTAGGGTTAGGTTTCCGCCGAAACCATCTCGGACCCACCGAGTTGAAAAACTCGGTCCCACCGATTTGGCTTATGCCATTGCACAAGTGAGACTCGGTCTGACCGAGAATTACTTATCGGTGTGACCGATTTTGGAACTCTGTGAAACCCTAGCAGTCTCGGTGCCACCGAACTGTGACTCGGTCTGACCGAGTTCACTAGTTTAGGTTCCAAAACTGCTTCGGTATCACCGAGTTTAAAAATCGGTAGATCCGAGATGATTTCAGTGGGAAACTAAAACTAAGTTTTTGAGTCATTCTTTTGCAAAAATCTCTGCATTTTGTGATGCTCATCCACTCTATCTCATCTATAACCTATTCACAGGGTCAGCAGTCAGAGTTTGCAACATGTCTGATCAGAGTGACAGCCAGAACTTGTCAGAGCAGCAAGTGCAGATGAGTGAGGGCACTAGTCCCTCCAGCTCTTCAGATGATGGCAGCAGAAGTACCCCAAGCAATTTGCCAAAAGCTGCCACCAGACAGAGGAAGAAGAGAACTTCAGATTCTGAGGATGAAGATTATGTGGCAGAGGAAGAGGAAGCAACTTCCAAGAGAATTGAGCCAGCTCAGGGCACAAAGCCAGGGTTAAAGATCAAAAGGCCAGCAGGCAGGCAGCCTATGCCAAAGGCCAGAGCTTCAATCAAGATTTCTGAGAAGCCCACTCCCATAGAGCCAGTTGCTGCTGAAGGCAAGAAAAGGAAGGAAAGGGTGAAGAAGACCGTAGCCAGAGTGCTTGGAAAGGCTTCCATCATGGAAGAAGAGGAAGAAGAAGAGGTTGCTGCACCAGCACCTAAGGCACCCAAGCTAATGGGTGATGCTATCAAATCAGGGGCTACTGCATCTAAGCCCAAGGAAGCACCCAAGGCTGCATCAAAGGTCAAGACAGCACCAAAGAGGAATACAAGAAGCATCCCAGCTGCTGAGAAGAACAAGGCCCCAGTGCCTGAAGCTGCTGAAGAAGATGATGAAGAGCAAGTTCTCAGAAAACTCAAGCCCAAGATCCCAGACCACAACGATGCTCATCCTGTGGCTGAGGATATGAAGCTCAGGAGAGACTCAGGGCTGAGGAAGTGGAGAGAAGCAGACCCGTATGCTTCAAGGAGAAGAACTGCTGTGGATTACAGATTTCACACCAAGGAACAGCAGGACTTCTATGAGACAGTGCTGCTTGATAAGAAGCCAATAGTCTGTGATATGAGATGGGTTGACTGGCAATACATCAAGGACAATGAAGAACACTACCCTGGAGTGTATGACAGCTTCAATGCTTGTGGAGTAGCAGACTTTGTTGGGCAGAAGCTCACAAAGTGGAACGAGGAGCTTATCACGCAGTTCTACTCCACACATTTTTATCCAGATGGGAGGATTGTATGGATGTCAGAAGGAACCAGATATCAGTCAACAGTTGCTGAGTGGGCACAACTCATTAATGCCCCAGAGGAGCAAGCAGATGACTTGGACATTTATGCCAAGAAGAAGATGGACCACAACTCTATGTCCAATATGTACAAGGAAATTCCAAACGAGGCTCTTGAAACTTTCAAATTTGGCTCAGTGCACTATGTTCTGTCAGGGCTGCCAACTATCAATTGGATGCTGAGGCACACCTTGTTGCCCAAGTCTGGAGATCACAAGATGATCAGAGGCCATGCAATAAATTTGCTTCATATATTTGATGTGCCACAGAAGTTCAAGGTGATGAGCCTCATGGTAGAGACCATCAAGAGGACTGCAGCAGACCAGAAGAGGAGTTGTGGATATGCCCCACAGATTCAGGAGCTCATCAACTCAAAGATGGGCACAGGCATATACTTACTGGACAAGGAACACCTGCCCATCCGTCCAGATTTTGAAGATAATCAAGTGGTCATGACTGAGAATGAACCATCATCTGCACAAGCACAAGCAAAGAAGGAGAAGGCAAGGAAGGAGAAAGCTGCCAAGATGCCAACTCAAGAGGAGGCATCTGAGTATTTCTTGAAAACCAAACAAGAGCAGCTTGGTTACTTGATTGCATCCACACTGAGGATTGAGCAAGGACTGGCCACCCTCACTCAGAATCAGCAGAGCCTAGAGAGAATCATGGAACAAAAGTTCTATGACTTGGATGTCAAAGTAACAGAGATTCAGTCTGCAGTGGAACAACTTCAGGATGACATGCAGGAGAGGAGAGGCAAGACTACAACTGATGCATTTGCCAGAGCGCCAAGAGCTCAGAGATCATATGCAGTGCCAGTTGCTGACACCAGAGCCACCACTTCTGCACCAGCTACAGCCTCAGTTCCACCAGCTCCAGCGTCCACTTCAGCCTCAACTCCAACCACGTCTACAGAAGGCTTCGTCCTTGGAGTGCTCCGGACTCCACCACCACCTGAAGATCAAGCCTGAGTGTCGACTTAGCACTATGCATTTTCTAGGAACTTTTTGGTAACTTGTTGCCAAAGGGGGAGAAAATGTATAGATCATAGGCTTCGAGAGAGAGAGTGTTGCTTTTTTCTCTCTTGCTTTATTTGGTGGTTTTTCGAACTTTGTTTGCTTTTGAGTGCTTGAGATACTATGTCATTGCTCGTGAGACATTGATGATCATGTGTTTGATCATAAGCTACACTTATGCATGCTTGATATATCTTATCTATCTTATGTGATCATTCACTATTCTTGGTGATGAGTGCATGTATTTCATTCTTATCATTTTAAGCGCTCCACCAAGATGTATGTGACATGGAAGAGTAACCCATGACTCTAACTCTTTGTGCATTTGCAGTCCAAAGCAAATTTTAAATATGCACAAATTTAGGGGGAGCTCTCACTTGTCACATACTTCTCAAAGCGACGATATATTTCATGCTTATTATCATTTGTCGAAGCTTTGATCTATATGTTGTCATCAATTACCAAAAAGGGGGAGATTGAAAGTGCAACTATCCCTAGGTGGTTTTGGTAATTCATAACAACATATAGCTCATTGAGCTAATGCTATTCCAAGATGATTATTTCAGGAAAGCTCAATGATTGGCATGGCATGGATGTGAAAGTGGAACCCTCAAAATGCTAAGGACAAAGGATTGGCTCAAGCTCAAAAGCTCAAGACTCTTCATTTTATATTTTAGTGATCCAAGATCACATTGAGTCTTTAGGAAAAGCCAATACTATCAAGGAGGGATGAGGTGTTGCTTAATGAGCCTCTTGCTTCATGTGCTTAGTGATATGCTCCAAAACCCTCAACTACTTTCCCATATCCACATATGACCTAAACCCTAAGCCAAACTCGGTCCTACCGATTCTTTCTATCCGGCGCCACCGAGTTTCATTTGTCATAAGCCACTGCCAAACCCTAGCAATTCGGTTCTACCGATAGGGATCTCGGTCTCACCGAGATGGGATTGCAAACTCTCTGTTTCCCTTTCGTAACTTTTCGGTCTCACCGAAAGAGCGAATCGGTCCCACCGAGATTGCAATGTAAATTCAGTGTTTCCTTTTTGTAACTTTTCGGTCTCACCGAAAGAGCAAATCGGTCCCACCGAGTTTGCCTGACCAACTCTCTGGTTAGCTAATTACCAAAATCGGTCTCACCGAGTTTGTGTAATCGGTCTCACCGAGATTACGTTATGCCCAAACCCTAACCATATCGGTCCTACCGAGTTGCATGTCAGTCCCACCGAAAATCTCTAACGGTCACTAGGTTTACCTTTTCGGTCCGACCGAGTTTTTTGATTCGGTCCCACCGAGATTGGAAAACTGTGTGTAACGGTTGGATTTTGTGTGGAGGCTATATATACCCCTCCACCTCCTCTTCATTCGTGGAGAGAGCCATCAGAACACATACACAATTCCAACTCATATGTTCTGAGAGAGAACCACCTACTCATGTGTTGAGACCAAGATATTCCATTCCTACCATATGAATCTTGATCTCTAGCCTTCCCCAAGTTGCTTTCCACTCAAATCTTCTTTCCACCAGATCCAAATCCTATGAGAGAGAGTTGAGTGTTGGGGAGACTATCATTTGAAGCACAAGAGCAAGGAGTTCATTACCTACACACCATTTGTTACTTCTTGGAGAGTGGTGTCTCCTAGATTGGCTAGGTGTCACTTGGGAGCCTCCGACAAGATTGTGGAGTTGAACCAAGGAGTTTGTAAGGGCAAGGAGATCGCCTACTTCGTGAAGATCTACCGCTAGTGAGGCAAGTCCTTCGTGGGCGATGGCCATGGTGGGATAGACAAGGTTGCTTCTTCGTGGACCCTTTGTGGGTGGTTGCTTCTTCGTGGACCCTTCGTGGGTGGAGCCCTCCGTGGACTCGCGCAACCGTTACCCTTTGTGGGTGGAGCCCTCTGTGGACTCGCGCAACCGTTACCCTTCGTGGGTTGAAGTCTCCATCAACGTGGATGTAGGATAGCACCACCTATCCGAACCCCGGGAAAAACATCCGTGTCTCTAATTGCATTTGAATTCTCCAAACCCTTCCCTTTACATTCTTGCAAGTTGCATGCTTTACTTTCCGCTGCCAATATACTCTTTGCATGCTTGCTTGAATTGTGTGATGATTGCTTGACTTGTCCTACAATAGCTAAAATCTGCCAGGAACTAAAATTGGGAAAAGGTTAAGTTTTTATTTGGTCAAGTAGTCTAATCCCCCCCTCTAGACATACTTTCGATCCTACAACTTTCCTATGATTATCTTCAAAGGAAGCAAGATCTTGAGAAATTGAGAGCGGCTCATGAAGATCTTCAAAAGGAAAATGAGTCACTTCGCGCCAAACAGATCAGTTCAGCTCAGGAAGGATTTGAACCACCATGTATTAAATGTATTAAGCATGACAACGCTACTTCTGTTGCTGGTTGTTCTACTGCTACTACTATTGCAATATCTTCAACTGTTGATGTGCCAACTAACCCCTTTGCTGAGGATGCCACTGCTATTGCTGATGAGAATGCTAGGTTGAAGACATTGCTTGAAATAGGGATGCTCAAAAGCCTCAAAGGGCATCAGACACTATGTGATGTCCTCAAAAGGCAGATCCTGAACCGAAACCCTAGGAAATAGGGTGTTGGGTTCGAAAGGAAAATGAATGCTGATGGCTCTTACTGGAAACCTGAGCAGTACCCCAAAACCACATGGGTTGCTGCAAAGGGACCTTCAGTGGATCCATCCACCATATCTGGCTTCACTTGTACTAATCCCATTGTTATTGATGAATCCTTTGATGCAAACTATAAACTGTTTAAGAATCAGAAGGGTGAAGTGTTTGCCAGGTATATTGGTACTAACTGTAGGAATGGACCGCCTATGAAAAAGGTCTGGGTGCCGAAAAGGTGTTTGGAGAATCTTCCTGTGAATGTCATCATGACACCACAGGTGAAGAAGACAAACCCCAGACCACAGGCTTCATACGGTCCAAAGGCTTCATATAGACAGAGGACTCACCTGAGTCGCACTAACGCAAATGTTTTGCAGGGAAGCCATACTCAGGCCTGTGAATATGAGCGCGTTTCATCAAACCGCCATGTTCATAAGACCAAGAACTATTCTGCTTATTCTTATGAGTACTATTGTCCACCTGCAAGACTTTTTGCTAGGGCTCCAAAGCCAAAGTTCACAGATGCTACACTTAGACTCATTGCTTCGAAGCCACCCTTGAAGATGTGGGTGGCTAAGAAAGCTTAACTCTCTTTTGTAGGGAAAGGTCTCCAGCCAAAAACCAAAATCGTCTGAAGCTATTGCTGGGGACCTTAAACATCTTGTAGGGCGTAAGATCAAATTCCCAAATGTTCTTATTATGTACTTTGTTCCTGAGTCGCTTGCTACTTGCCCTATCAGTCCTAATCTCGATCTAAGCTTTCATAATCCACTGGCTCGTCAAATGTTTTTGCTTCACAATTCTCTTCGTGAAGCCTATCCCCCTAACTGCACTATAGGGTACGACACCAGCTGCTTCAGAATGGATTATTGATAGTGGGTGTACCAATCACATGACTGGCAAGCGAAGCCTTCTTATGGACTCAACCTTACGTCCATCTGACAAAAGTCACATCACATTTGCTGACACTGGTAAAAGTAAGGTATTGGGTCTAGGTAGAGTTGCAATCTCAAAGGATCAACACATGGATAAAGTCATGCTTGTTGAATCCCTTGGTTTCAACTTAATGTCTGTCTCAATGCTTTACGATTTAAACATGATTGTGATGTTTGGAAAATATTGTTGCCTTGTTCTAATGGAATCTGACAAGTCTCTAGTGTTTGAAGGGTATCGGAAAGATGATTTGTACATGGTAGATTTCTCAGCAGGACCACAACTTGCCGTATGTCTTCTAGCAAAAGCTTCAGAATGCTGGCTCTGGCATCGGAGGCTAGGGCATGCTGGCATGAGGAACTTGCACACTCTTTCAAGAAGGAAACATGTCATAGGCATCGAGGGCATCAAGTTAAAGAAGGATCACTTATGCGGTGCCTGTGAAGCAGGAAAGATGACGAGGGCCAAGCATCTCTCGAAGATAATCATGACAACGACTCAACCCTTCGAACTGCTCCACATGGATCTTTTCGGTCCCACTCATTACTCAACTCTTACTACTACTGCTTGTCTCTATGGCTTTGTCATTGTTGATGATTATTCAAGATATACTTGGGTGCATATAATCCTCTACAAGACTGAAGTGCAGGATGTCTTCAGACGCTTCGCCAATCGAGCAATGAACAACTATGGCATCAAGATAAAGCACATGAGAAGTGACAATGGCACTGAATTCAAGAACACTGGCCTAGATACATATCTTGATACTTTGGGCATCACACATGAATTCTCAGCTCCGTACACGCCACAGCAGAATGGCGTCGTCGAACGCAAGAACAGAACACTTATTGAGATGGCTCGGACTATGCTTGATGAATACAAGACTCCAAGAAAATTCTGGCCTGAAGCCATTGATACTGCATGCCATATAATCAACCGTGTTTATCTTCACAAGCTTCTGAACAAGACATCCTATGAGCTCCTTACTGGCAAGAAGCCAAATGTCAGTTACTTCAGAGTATTTGGTGCCAGGTGCTGGATCAAGGATCCACATCACACTTCAAAATTTGCACCAAAAGCACATGAAGGTTTTATGCTTGGATATGGAAAGGATTCGCACTCCTACAGAGTCTTCAACCTCTTTCATTATAAAGTGGTTGAAACTGTGGATGTGCGGTTCGATGAGACTAACGGCTCGCAAAGAGAGCACCTGCCAAATGTGCTAGATGAAGTTTCATCGAGTGAATCAATCAAACTTATGGGAATTGGAGAAATCATACCTTCTGAAGCTCAGCCTGAAGAGGAACTTATCATCTCTGCACCTGATCAACCTGAAGACAATGATCAACCTGAAGACAATGCTTAGCCTGAGGACAATCCTTCTAATGATGGCAATGATCAGCAAGAGCAAAATCTTCGTCCTGTACATCCTCGTGTTGCAAATGAAGTACAAATTGAGAGAATAATTGATAGCATCAATGCACCAGGTCCACTCACTCGTTCAAGGGCAACACAGCTAGCAAATTTCTGTGGGCACTTCACATTTGTCTCAATATCTAAACCCAAGAAAGTTGATGAAGCCTTCATGGAACCTAAATGGATTCAAGCTATGCAAGAAGAGCTTCAACAGTTTGAGCTGAATAATGTATGGGAACTGGTTAAGCGTCCTGATCCTCGCAAGCACAATATAATAGGCACCAAATGGATATATCGCAACAAGCAAGATGAGCATGGTCAAGTTGTCAGAAACAAAGCTCGTCTCGTTGCTCAAGGATATACTCAAGTTGAAGGGATTGACTTTGATGAGACATTTGCTCCTGTGGCTAGACTTGAAGCCATACGCATACTGCTGGCCTATGCAAATCATCATAACATTCTTCTGCATCAAATGGATGTGAAGAGCACTTTTCTCAATGGCGAGATTGACGAAGAAGTGTATGTTGCACAACCGCCTGGCTTTGAAGATCCAAAACATCCTGATATGGTGTACAAACTCAACAAGGCACTATATGGCCTCAAACAAGCCCATAGGGCTTGGTATGACACACTCAAAGACTTCCTGAAGAGCAAAGGCTTCAAACCTGATTCCCTCGACCCCACTCTCTCCACGAAGACATATGATGGTGAACTATTTGTGTGCCAAATATATGTGGATGACACTATCTTCGGCTGCACCAATCAGAAATACAATGACGAGTTTGGATATATGATGCAAGAGCAATATCAGATGTCCATGATGGGTGAGCTGAAGTTCTTCCTTGGTCTTCAAATACGTCAGCAACGCAATGGCATCTTTATATCTCAAGAGAAATACCTCAAAGATTGCCTGAAGAAATTTGGAATGCAAGATTGCAAAGTCTACACGACGCTAATGCCAGCCAAACATCATCTGGGTCCCGACGACAATGGTAAATAGTTCGATCAAAAGGTATACCGCTCCATGATTGGTTCCTTACTTTATTTATGTGCATCTAGGCCAGATATTATGCTTAGTGTTTGCATGTGTGCCCGGTTCCAAGCGGCACCAAAGGAATCGCATCACTTAGCTGTGAAGCGAATTCTCAGATATTTGACTCACACCCCAACACTAGGATTATGGTATCCAAAGGGCTCAGAGTTTGATCTAGTTGGATTCTCGGATGCTGATTATGCTGGTGACAAGGTGAATCGCAAGTCTACATTAGGCACATGTCATTTTCTGGGACGATCACTTGTATGTTGGTCTTCAAAGAAGCAGAACTGTGTATCTCTCTCCACTGCTGAATCTGAATACATTGCTGCTGGATCTTGCTGCGCTCAGCTTCTATGGATGAAGCAAACACTCAAAGACTATGGCATTCACCTGAAGCAAGTACCACTCTACTGCGACAACGAAAGCGCCATCAAGATTGCCAACAACCCAGTTCAGCACTCGAAGACAAAGCACATTGAAATTCGTCATCACTTTCTCAGAGATCATGTTGTGAAGGAAGATATTGATATCATACAGATCAACACTGAAGAGCAATTGGCAGATATCTTCACCAAGCCCTTGGATGAGAAGTGGTTTTGCAAGTTACGGTGTGAGCTAAATATCTTGGAATCCTGAAATGTCCTATGATCAGGCACACATCCTAACACTTATGCATGTTGATGACTTAGATGTGCAACACACGAAGTAAAGTATATCTTCAATCAATGAAGACTTACATTCTAAGTGTGAATACATTAACGTGGAATTTGACTTCGGAGTGCCACGATAATTGTGCGCCGTGTCTGGGTCTAATACTTCCTATACGGTGGGTAACACCACCACCAAATTCTTCTGTTTGAAGTGTTTTACCCATGGCGTTACATGTGCTATGTCTTCACATTTTGTTTGTCTTCATTTTCAACTTGTCTTCATGATTAACTTCACTATGTTGACTTGATTGTCTTCTGATATATACATACTAGTGTCCTGTCCTCTACAGAATTCACTTATAGCTACGTCTTCCTTGTTGAATCTTTTGAACTAAGTGAATGTGATCGGACCCTAATCTCTCTATGCTTTCTATCTCAAACTCTATCTGTCCAAATCATATGCATTCTATTGAAACTGTCGAATGTCTTCTCTACATCCTAGTCAACAGAAGATACAGAGACAAACATTAAGTCCGTTTTCAATGCTAATTCCTTCACCTGAAACCCGGAGAAGTGGGAATGACCACCCGACAATCCAGGCATGCGTGGGAACATGGAACAACCTCCGATATGTTGCATGATGGCCACGTGTCCTTCAGATGTGAATCGCCAGGGGCACCTGTGTAATAACACTGTGTGTAGCGACCCGACCCGAATGGATCAAGTCTTTGTGCTTAAGTGTCATCCCTGGATCGGTATGCTGACACACACAGTACTCAAGGATTTATAACAGAGGTAAATCACATGTATAAGTAACGTAAATACTATTACCTCAATCCAAATAGCGGAAGTAATAAGGTTGTGGATTCCCATCAACACCAACGGCAAAGTTGAGTGTAAAAATCGTAACCCTAACGTATCACTTACTCGTCATAAGAAATCCTGCAACATGAGACGTTGCAGCCACAAAGGGTCAGTACATTGAATGTACTGGCAAATTCACACCAGAGGATAATGATGAATAAAGGCTATCACTACATGCATATTTGGCTGGTGGAAAGGCTCTAGGGTTATAATGTTTTTGCGACAAGCCAATTTTTCCTTACTACAAAGGAATAGATTTTATTTAACTATCATGGTGGTTGTTAAACATTGAGAATGGTTGACAACATTCTCAATCCCAATCAAGCATCATCATTAAAACCCAAAAATATTAATTAAAGTAACATGATGAGATTCACATGATAATCCAGGTACTAGATACTCAAGACATGCATAACCGGGGACACGGCTAATCATGATTAGTTTGTACACTCTACAGAGGTTTGCGCACTTTTCCCCACAAGACTTGATCTCCTCCGTTGGATTTCTCGCATTACATGGTGTTTGAGAAACAGATGACCGAGACATAGTCTTTCAGAAGCGCTAGCACCTTACGATGGGTAGACCGTTACACCTACTTTCCCCTACATCTGCTAGTCTACCCTGTAAGAGTTCGCACGACTTAATCAACTATGCTAGAGCCCATAGTAGCTTGTGGCTGCACACAGAAGTTTCTAGTATGAAAAATCTCATGATCCCTTTGGGCCTGGGTGGCGGTCCATAAAAAACAGGCAATCCTGGTCTACTCAGGTGCCTAGACAGGCAATCCTGGAATGCCCAGGTACCTCAATCCACCCAGATGTGTGTTTAAGTTGCCACCTTAAGTAAACCATTAATTAACAAACTCACATCTGTCATGAATACTCTCAAAACCCAATCCACCTTTACGAGCATAGCATGGCACTATAAGCATAACGTAATAGTAACTCCCAAGGTTTGAATGCAGGGCAATAGGTTCCTACCTCATCAACTACTTCCCAATACCCACATGTTATCAATCCTACTCATGCAATGTTTGAGGGTGAAACTAATGCATAAAAACTGGGTATGAAAGGGGATATGATCAAAGTGTGAACTTGCCTGCAATGTTGATGAAGATGATTCGCACTCATAACTCTTGATAGTTCTACTCGTCACACTCCATTTAGTCTATCGTAGACAAGCAATAGTAACCACACATAAGCAATCACTCAAAGGATCAGAAAGAACGAAGAAGACGAATCGGAAAACACCAAAACCAAGCAAATACTCTTGCAACATAAAACAATTTCTAACAGTACCAAAATTATGTGAATTTGGCCTTATCAGAAAGTTTAGGTCAAGAGCTTCGATTTGCAAAAAGAATCAACTAAATCGGAGTTACGAAACTCAAGTTATGATCAAAAGAAGTTTGAATATAAAACAAAATCTAAAATTTGAAAATTTCAAAAAGTTGATGTGATAGGTTCACTGGATAGGTGAAAACAAGACGAAGCTATAGGCGCTGGTTTCATCTAATTTGGATAAACGAATGAAAAGTTATGGCTATTTGAAAAATCAGGGCCAAGATGTTTTACAAAAGAAAAATAACTACGGTTAAGGTCTAACGTATAAATACGTAGACTAATTGATAATCTAATTATTCTACCGTATTAGACTAAAAAATAATAAACTACGGAAGTATAGGAAGAAAAAAACAAAAAAAGATACCTTTATAAGGCAGAGAAAAGACGACTTTGGAGAGAGGAGACAACTTTCAGAAGTCGCGCCCGAAAGGAGAAAAATATTTTTCTTAAATGAATCTAGTCAAACCAAGATATTGATTTGATCCAAATCGGATGATTTTTTTGGAGGCTTTATGAGTCTATATTTATTAGTGGAAAAGAGTCTTGGGGGTCAAAGACTAGACAATGTGGGACTAAATATAGACGAAAATATACGAAACACAGAAAAAAGGCGGATGGGCCTAAAGGCCTTCGGCCGGCCGCGCGCACGCTGCTGTGCAGTTTTTTTTTACAAAATTCGGCCTAAGAGAAAAAAAGAAAAAAAAGAAAAGGCTGGCTGGGCCTAGCCTATTTAAGAGAAAAAAACAATGGGGCGCTAGAAGCTACTATACTGCGCATGTAGGCGATAAATAAATATGGGCCGCACGTACAGTTTTTTTAAATAGAAATAGAAGAAAAACCGAATAACAAAAAAAATATTTTTTTTTATATAGGCATATTATATATCAAAATTTTCAGAAGAAGATTTTCTACAACATGGACATTTTCCTAAAATTAAATAAAATTCACACAAATTCAGATAAAGCAAAGAGTGCTACTGGTCTAATAAAACCCAATAAAAATCATTTTAAAAATACCAAAATGATTTCAAATTAATTTTTCTCCAATTTTCTGATGTAGAGAATCATGTTACCCTATTTTCCATATATTATTATTTTGGAGAAAATAGTTTGAATAAATCTCAAATAACTCCAAATTGGAAATAAATTCGAAGGGGTTTTGAATTTAATTCTTTGAAACTCCCAACTCATATTTCTTATGTTTTGAAGAAGTCATTTTATCTTGCTCTTGAAAATCATTGAGTTGCATAAAGTTTCTGGATTGGAAATATTTTCCAAATGAAATTCAAATGTTTTCAAAAACCCTTGTCATTTAAATAAATGGAAGAAGTCATGTTATCTTCTCTTGAGGGTTTTGTATTTGAAAAGAATTTGAATTCACGGAGATCAAATTGCAAAAATGAAAGTTTTGGAAAGTCCTTTTATTCCCTCTCATTTATCTTTCAAAAAGTTTTGAATTTCACTCAATCAATCACACAACAATCAATCTATCTATTTATTCTAACATTCCAAAATTTAGAATTTTTGGATGTTACAAACCTACCACCCTTAAAATGAATCTCGTCCTCGAGATTCGGAGAGGCTAGCAAGAAAAAGGTTAAGGTTTGGGGGTCTCTTCAAAATTTCATCAATCGTCTCCGGGGTCTGGGGTGCTACCACCCTTAGAAGCATGGTTACAGTTCCATCAAAACTCATATACTTCATCCATATTGTTAACAGTGTCGGTCTTCTCAGATCTTCAGGATAATTCCTTATCTGGGCTCTTTCGGTAGTGGCATAACCTTTTCCTCAGTTCTTTTGTCCTTTCATCTTTGTAAGGTTCTTCTGTGACTGGGTCTTCTTAGCTGACGGGTCTGGCGCCATTACTAAACAACTATCGATATCTCATGGTGGTCAACCATTTATGGTTTCTCATGCAGGAAATGAGTCTAGGTTGAACCTCACCGTATAACCTATGGTTGGCAAAGCTGCTTTGTACAAGGGAAAAAATACATATACCATTCTAAGGCTTAAACAAGGTTTTGATCGTCGTCTCTTTGCTATAGGTAAGTCACTCAGATTTACCATCCCATATAGCAAGGCGAATAATAAGAGTAAGTCGGTATGGTGATCAATCCATCCCGCACCCAAATCATTACTTTGTACATGGTTTAGCAAATCTCGCATTCTAACACTCGGTCGTCCTCACAAGCATTGCAGAATTTCTCTTGTCCATGAACTGCATTCGGAATAATCCATTGATTCTGCAAGCCAAACAAACATCTATCGTTCCTTCACCACTCTCAGGTTTTGCGTTACTCCTATAAAATCATGTGCCGATAAACGTCGTATCTTCCTTCAGGGTTTTTCCTTTAGCAAGAATGTGCTTGCTTCTTGGCAGGTCCTGGGGCCTGTGGGTTATGTCCCATCTCATCACTTGTAATCCTTGAACTCATCCTCGGGGCAACTGATCATTATTCCAACATCCAACTTCCTAGCATCCTTAAAATTCGTCCAATTGTACTGTCTCTTTTCCTTCTATTGGCACCAAACCAAGACGTGAGTACTTAGACTTGTCATGGGGTTGCCATTGCTCCATATTACCAACATCATACCTCCTTTATATCCAATAGTACTTCATCTCTTCATCCTCGTGGGTTATCCCACATCCCGAGATATAAACTTATACTTATGGAGTCCATACTCCACTTCGTGGAACATCATTATCCTTTCTAGGGTCAAGCGTCCTTACAGGGAATATTCGCCATCTCCGCATGGCACTTCTTCAACTCGGAAACGTGAAACACATCATGAACTCTTGACAGTCCGTGACTCCAACTTGTTGTCCACTTCTCCCATACGCTCCAAAACTTGGTATGGTCCTACAAATCTCGGGGCAAACTTTCCCTTAACTACAAATCGTTTAACTCCGCGCAGAGGGGTCACACGAAGACATGCTCTGTCTCCAATTTCATAGACTACCTCCTTGCATTTTTAAGTCTGCATAACTCTTCTTCCTGGACTGAGCTACCTTCTGTCTATCTCGAATCAACTTAACATTCTCTTCTGACTCCTTGATCACATTTGGTCCAAATAACTGACGGTCTCCAACTTCATCCCACATACTCTTGTGGTATCACACATATCGAGACAAAACTCGTATTTATTTTGTCTGAAAAATTCACTCAGTGGAGTATCTTTATCTTTTCCAGGGGTCAAGGGTTCTTACAGGGTACTACCACCCTTAAAATGCACAGATCTTCCATAGACCATATTTCTCTTATCCTCAAAAATGGTCAAAATCCTTCTTCATAGAGTAACAACTCATAAAATCCCTATCAGTACCAACGATGCTAACTTTATTTATTCTCTAATGATTACAATCTCTCGCTCTTCCATTACATGTCTCAACTCAACACCTCAATATAAAACAAAACATTCTCACTTCTACTACTCCATTTCTTTTGTTGCAAACTCAACTATCTAGCACAAGTTTCCTTCTCCTTGGGGCATTCTCTGGCAAAGTGCCCTGCTCCATTACAACTAAAACATATTACTTCTGATAAGTCTTGAGGTTTCCTTTTTGGGCAATTCTGAGGTAGTGCCCTGACTCCTAGCACATGTAATAGGTGATATGGCGCAGGTCCTTCCTGGTATCCAATCTACT
This sequence comes from Triticum aestivum, assembly GCF_018294505.1. Lineage (NCBI taxonomy): Eukaryota > Viridiplantae > Streptophyta > Magnoliopsida > Poales > Poaceae > Triticum > Triticum aestivum. Next base: position 248,224,331 of record NC_057794.1, read on the forward strand.
TCTCTTCCTGGACCTTTCCATGCCAATCATGGCTTCTATTTCCTGTGGGTCATATTCAACTTCCTCTGTCAGGAATTCTACTAGATCCCCATTCAAACAATTTTGGGAGATGTGCCCTTCTTCTCCACATGAATAGCAAGACTTGGTGCAGGGTTTAATTGGTTCTTCTTTGGGTGTGTCCCCGACATCTTCCTTCATCACGGGTTCTTCTAAAATTTCCATAAGGGCTCCTTTCTTTACTTCTTTCTTCTGCTGGATAGTTCTTTGTACCATAGGGTAAATGTGATACTGAGCAGGGTAGTGGGTAGTCCCTCCATACAAGAAACAAGTAATCTGCCTAGTTGGGCATTATTCAGCTGGGTGACTTTCTTCATAATTAGGGCACTCATCCTTGTGTTCTGTATGGGTGTGTCCGATTTCTCCACAAATCTTGCATGCACAAGGTTTCTTCATATCCTTTCCATAAGGCTTCAACTTCTGGGACACAAACCGAGACTTTGGCAAAGTCAACTTAAATTCTTTCCAAGTGGTTACTCCTTGCCATCCATTCATGGTTTGGTACATTCTCCACCAAGTAGCAGCACCTCTTTCAAAGCACTAAAGAGCATGATGGGTCATATCCTTTCCGACTACAGGGTTATTCTTCATGTGATCCTCCATGTTCTGAATCCATTGGTCCGTCTCCAACTGACTCATCGGTCCAGAAAATACAAGCTCATCTTCATTCATCCTCTATTGGGTCCATGGGTTTGGGGTGAGATAAGAAAGAGGGAGAGGGATACACACAATACAAACAAAAGTTTTGAAAAGACAGATTTTATTTGTGGCCATCGGGAAAAACATCAAACAAATGACAACTCACAAACGTCACATCTAACTTAGGTATATAACAGGGGTTTGGTCTTCTAAAGGTCAATAAATCTTCAAGGTCGTATAACTCTTCAAGTCTTGTTCATGCCTCCAATGGCTTCTTTCGGTCATACTTGTCTTTCTCAAGTCCTTTTGCCAGCTCATCTTTGCTGTAGCAAAGTCCCTGGTGACATCCTTGAATATTCTGGAGTTGCATCCAAACTTTTAGGTTTCATCATCCTTGGCATGAACCATGTCCTACTGTCCTTCAGTTCCCGACGAATCTCCGGTATCTCGAGGTTTTGCTCCTCCAGCTTGGCTACTTTCAGCTTCTGGGTCCCGTGTTCTTCATGAATTGCTTTCTTGTCAAATACGGCTTCCTGCAGATCAACCCTAAACTTCTTGATGTATTACTCCAAATCTTGGTGATACACCAGCTAAGTTTAAAACTTCATCTTTTGCTGATTAGGTGTTCCATTAGCCCTTTGTCAACCAATCCTTCCAACGGAATGCATGCTTAACTTAGCACGGTGACAATAGCATAAGCGGACGTTAAAAGCTGGGATAGCCGTGTTTCTGCTCTTGCCATTTCCATGAGCTATCATTCCATAGTTGATATCTCCTGCCTTAGGGTTTCTTGACAAAACTTTGAGTTCTAATGCTCCATGCTCCGGTCTTTCTCCGATACAACTTGATCTCGGGTATTGGCAACTTCCATAGTCTGCCAAGTTCCATAAGGGTAGCCTTCCTAGGTCATACAAATCTAGGGATTCTTCAGAGCCTTCAAATTTTACTTGTCTTCGGTCTTCAACCATTGTAGTTTCCATTATTCAGATGCACGAAAATACTCTTCGTTCTAAAGTGGCCTTAGTTGTCCGATATCTTGTACTTTTTGGAGTGGTCTCATCAGTCGAATCTTCATGTGGTCAAAAGGGGAAAGGGGTATGGTCTCACTAAAGGGAATTTTTGAATTAGCTCAGAAGAGAAGAGAGGTAAAAGATCTTTTTGAAAGGGAAAGTTGTATAGAAAAATCTTTACTATGGGCTTGCCAGTTTCTTGGGTCACGTCCTATAGTCAACATGTGCTCTGATACCATCTTGTAGCGACCCAACCCGAATGGATCAAGTCTCTGTGCTTAAGTGTCATCCCTGGATCGATATGCTGACACACACAGTACTCAAGGATTTATAACAGAGGTAAATCACATGTATAAGTAATGTAAATACTATTACCTCAATCCAAATAGCGGAAGTAACATGGTTGTGGATCCCTATCAACACCAACGGCAAAGTTGAGTGTAGAAATCGTAACCCTAACGTATCACTTACTCGTCATAAGAAATCGTGCAACATGAGAAGTTGCAGGCACAAAGGGTCAGTACATTGAATGTACTGGTAAATTCACACCAGAGGATAATGATGAATAAAGGCTATCACTACATGCATATTTGGCTGGTGGAAAGGCTCTAGGGTTATAATGTTTTTGCGAAAAGCCAATTTTTCCCTACTACAAAGGAATAAATTTTATTTAACTATCATGGTGGTTGTTAAACATTGAGAATGGTTGACAGCATTCTCAATCCCAATTAAGCATCATCATTAAAACCCAACAATATTAATTAAAGTAACATGATGAGATTCACATGATAATCCAGGTACTAGATACTCAAGACGTCCATAACCGGGGACACGGCTAATCATGATTAGTTTGTATACTCTACAGAGGTTTGTGCACTTTTCCCCACAAGACTCGATCTCCTCCGTTGGATTTCTCGCACTACATGGTGTTTGAGAAACGGATGACCGAGACATAGTCTTTCAGAAGCGCTAGCACCTTACGATGGGTAGACCGTTACACCTACTTTCCCCTACATCTGCTAGTCTACCCTGTAAGAGTTTGCACGACTTAATCAACTATGCTAGAGCCCATAATAGCTTGTGGCTGCACACGGAAGTTTCTAGTATGAAAAATCTCATGATCCCTTTGGGCCTGGGTGGCGGTCCATAAAAAACAGGCAATCCTGGTCTACTCAGGTGCCTAGACAGGCAATCCTGGAATACCCAGGTACCTCAATCCACCCATATGTGTGTTTAAGTTGCCACCTTAAGTAAACCATTAATTAACAAACTCACATCTGTCATGAATACTCTCAAAACCCAATCCACGTCTACGAGCATAGCATGACACTATAAGCATAACGTAATAGTAACTCCCAAGGTTTGAATGCAGGGCAATAGGTTCCTACCTCATCAACTACTTCCCAATACCCACATGTTATCAATCCTACTCATGCAATATTTGAGGGTGAAACTAATGCATAAAAACTGGGTATGAAAGGGGATATGATCAAAGTGTGAACTTGCCTGCAATGTTGATGAAGATGATTCGCACTCATAACTCTTGATAGTTCTACTCGTCACACTCCATTTAATCTATCGTAGACAGGCAATAGTAACCACACATAAGCAATCACTCAAAGGATCAGAAAGAACGAAGAGATGAATCGGAAAACACCAAATCCAAGCAAATACTCTTGCAACATAAAACAATTTCTAACAGTACCAAAATTATGTGAATTTGGCCTTATCAGAAAGTTTAAGTCAAGAGCTTCGATTTGCAAAAAGAATCAACTAAATCGGAGTTACGAAACTCAAGTTATGATCAAAAAAAGTTCGAATATAAAACAAAATTCGAAATTTAAAAATTTCAAAAAGTTGATGTGATAGGTTCACTGGATAGGTGAAAACAAGACGAAGCTATAGGCGCTGGTTTCATCTAATTTGGATAAACGAGTGAAAAGTTATGGATATTTGAAAAATCAGGGCCAAGCTGTTTTACAATAGAAAAATAATTACGGTTAAGGTCTAACGTATAAATACGTAGACAAATTGGTAATCTAATTATTCTACCGTATTAGTGTAAAAAATAATAAACTACGGAAGTATAAGAAGAAAAAAACAACGAAAGATATCTTTATAAGGGAGAGAAAAGACGACTTTGGAGAGAGGAGGCAACTTTCAGAAGTCGCGCCGGAGAGGAGAAAAATATTTTTTTAAATGAATCTAGTCAAACCAAAATATTGATTTGACCCGAATCGGATGATTTTTTTTGGAGGCTCTATGGGTCTATATTTATTGGTGGAAAAGAGGCTTAGGGGTCAAAGACTAGGCAATGTGGGACTAAATGTAGACGAAAATATACGAAACAGAGAAAAAAAATAGGTTGATGGGCCTAAAGTCCTTCGACCGGCCGCGCACACGCTGCGGTGCAGTTTTTTTACAAAATTCGGCCTAAGAGAAAAAAAGAAAAGGGTGGCTGGGCCTGCCCTATTTAAGAGAGAAAAAAAACAATGGGGCACCAAAAGCTACTATACTGCGCATGTAGGCGATAAATAAATATGGGTCGCACGTACAGTTTTTTTAGAATAGAAACAGAAGGAAAACCGAATAACAAAATAAAGTAAAAAAATTTATATAGGCATATTATATATCAAAATTTTTAGAAGAAGATTTTCTACAACATGGATATTTTCCTAAAATTAAATAAAATTCACACAAATTCAGATAAAGCAAAGAGTGCTACTCGTCTATTAAAATCCAATAAAAATCATTCTAAAAATACCAAAATGATTTCAAATTAGTTTTTCTCCAATTTTCTGATGTAGGGAATCATGTTACCCTATTTTCCATATATTATTATTTTGGAGAAAATAATTTGAATAAATCTCAAATAACTCCAAATTGGAAATAAATTCAAAGGGGTTTTGAATTTAATTCTTTGAAACTCCCAACTCATATTTCTTATGTTTTGAAGAAGTCATTTTATCTTCGCTCTTGAAAATCATTGAGTTGCATAAAGTTTCTGGATTGGAAATATTTTCCAAATGAAATTCAAATGTTTTCAAAAACCCTTGTCATTTAAATAAATGGAAGAAGTCATGTCATCTTCTCTCGAGGGTTTTGTATTTGAAAAGAATTTGAATTCACGGAGATCAAATTGCAAAAATGAAAGTTTGGGAAAGTCCTTTTATTCCCTCTCATTTATCTTTCAAAAAGTTTTGAATTTCACTCAATCAATCACACAACAATCAATCTATTTATTATAACATTCCAAAATTTAGAATCTTGGGATGTTACAAACCTACCACCCTTAAAATGAATCTCGTCCTTGAGATTCGGAGAGGCTAGAAAGAAAAAGGTTAAGATTTGGGTGTCTCTTCAAAATTTCATCAATCGTCTCCGGGGCGTGGGGTGCTACCACCCTTAGAAGCATGGTTACGGTTCCATCAAAACTCATATACTTCATCCATATTGTTAACAGTGTCGGTCTTCTCAGATCTTCAGGATAATTTCTTATCTGGGCTCTTTTGGTAGTGACATAACCTTTTCCTCAATTCTTTTGTCCTTTCATCTTGGTAAGGTTCTTCTGTGACTGGGTCTTCTTAGCTTATGGGTCTGGCGCCATTACTAAAGAACTATCGATATCTCATGGCGGTCAACCATTTATGGTTTCTCCTACAGGAAATGAGTCTAGGTTGAACCTCACTGTATAACCTACGGTTGGCAAAGCTGCTTTGTACAAGGGAAAAAATACATATACCATTCTAAGGCTTAAACAAGGTTTTGATCGTCGTCTCTCTGCTATAGGTAAGCCACTCAGATTTACCATCCCATATAGCAAGGCGAATAATAAGAGTAAGTCGGTATGGTGATCAATCCATCCCGCACCCAAATCATTACTTTGTACATGGTTTAGCAAATCTCGCATTCTAACACTCGGTCATCCTCACAAGCATTGCAGAATTTCTCTTGTCCATGAACTACGTTCGGAACAATCCATTGATTCTGGAAGCCAAACAAACATCTATCGTTCCTTCACAACTCTCAGGTTTTGCGTTACTCCTATAAAATCGTTTGCCGATAAACGTCGTATCTTCCTTCAGGGTTTTTCCTTTAGCAAGAATGTGCTTGCTTCTTGGCAGGTCCTGGGGCCTGTGGGTTATGGCCCATCTCATCACTTGTAATCCTTGAACTCATCCTTGGGGCAACTGATCATTATTCCAACATCCAACTTCCTAGCATCCTTAAAATTCGTCCAATTGTACTGTCTCTTTTCCTTCTATTGGCACCAAAGCAAGACGTGAGTACTCAGACTTGTCATGGGGTTGCCATTGCTCCATATTACCAATATCATACCTCCTTTATATCCAATAGTACTTCATCTCTTCATCCTCGTGGGTTATCCCACATACCGAGATATAAACTTATACTTATGGAGTCCATACTCCACTTTGTGGAACATCATTATCCTTTCTAGGGTCAAGCGTCCTTACAGGGGAATATTGGCCATCTCTGCATGGCACTTCTTCAACTGGGAAACGTGAAACACGTCATGAACTCCTGACAGTCCTTCGGGTGACTCCAACTTGTTGTCCACTTCTCCCATATGCTCCAAAACTCGGTATGGTCCTACAAATCTCGGGGCTAACTTTCCCTTAACTACAAATCGTTTAACTCCGCGCAGAGGGGTCACACGAAGACATGCTCTGTCTCCAATTTCATAGACTACCTCCTTGCGTTTTTAAGTCTGCATAACTCTTCTGCCTGGACTGAGCTACCTTCTGTCTATCTCGAATCAACTTAACATTCTCTTCTGACTCCTTGATCACATTTGGTCCAAACAACTGACGGTCTCCAACTTCATCCCACATACTCTTGTGGTATCACACATATCGAGACAAAACTCGTATTTATTTTGTCTGAAATCCACTCAGTGGAGTATCTTTATCTTTTCCAGGGGTCAAGGGTTCTTACAGGGTACTACCACCCTTAAAATGCACAGATCTTCCATAGACCATATTTCTCTTATCCTCAAAAATGGTCAAAATCCTTCTTCATAGAGTAACAACTCATAAAATCCCTATCAGTACCAACGATGCTAACTTTATTTATTCTCTAATGATTACAATCTCTCGCTCTTCCATTACATGTCTCAACTCAATGCCTCAATATAAAACAAAACGTTCTCACTTCTACTACTCCATTTCTTTTGTTGCAAACTCAACTATCTAGCACAAGTTTCCTTCTCCTTGGGGCATTCTCTGGCAAAGTGCCCTGCTCCATTACAACTAAAACATATTACTTCTGACAAGTCTCGAGGTTTCCTTTTTGGGCAACTGCTGAGGTAGTGCCCTGACTCCTTGCACATGTAATAGGTGATATGGTTCAGGTCCTTCCTGGTATCCAATCCACTTCTCTTCCTGGACCTTTCCATGCCAATCATGGCTTCTATTTCCTGTGGGTCATATTCTACTTCCTCTGTCGGGAATTCTACTAGATCCCCATTCAAACAATTTTGGGAGATGTGTCCTTCTTCTCCACATGAATAGCAAGACTTGGTGCAGGGTTTAATTGGTTCTTCTTTGGGTGTGTCCCCGACATCTTCCTTCATCACGGGTTCTTCTAAAATTTCCATAAGGGCTCCTCTCTTTACTTCTTTCTTCTGCTGGATAGTTCTTTGTACCATAGGGTAAATGTGATACTGAGCAGGGTAGTGGGTAGTCCCTTCATACAAGAAACAAGTAATCTGCCTAGTTGGGCATTATTCAGCTGGGTGACTTTCTTCATAATTAGGGCACTCATCCTTGTGTTTTGTATGGGTGTGTCCGATTTCTCCACAAATCTTGCATGCACAAGGTTTCTTCATATCCTTTCCATAAGGCTTCAACTTCTGGGACACAAACCGAGACTTTGGCAAAGTCAACTTAAATTCTTTCCAAGTGGTTACTCCTTGCCATCCATTCATGGTTTGGTACATTCTCCACCAAGTAGCATCACCTCTTTCAAAGCACTAAAGAGCATGCTGGGACATATCCTTTCCGACTACAGGGTTATTCTTCATGTGATCCTCCATGTTCTGAATCCATCGGTCCGTCTCCAACTGACTCATCGGTCCCGAAAATAAAAGCTCATATTCATTCATCCTCTATTGGGTCCATGGGTTTGGGGTGAGATAAGAGAGAGGGAGAGGGATACACACAATACAAACAAAAGTTTTGAAAAGACAGATTTTATTTGTGGCCGTCGGGAAAAACATCAATCAAATGACAGCTCACAAGCATCGCATCTAACGTAGGTATATAGCAGGGGTTTGGTCTTCTAAAGGTCAATAAATCTTCAAGGTCGTATAACTCTTCAAGTCTTGTTCATGCCTCCAATGGCTTCTTACGGTCATACTTGTCTTTCTCAAGTCCTTTTGCCAGCTCATCTTTGCTGTAGCAAAGTCCCTGGTGACATCCTTGAATATTCTGGAGTTGCATCCAAACTTTGAGGTTTCATCATCCTTGGCATGAACCATGTCCTACTGTCCTTTAGTTCCCGACGAATCTCCGGTATCTCGAGGTTTTGCTCCTCCAGCTTGGCTACTTTCAGCTTCTGGGTCCCGTGTTCTTCACGAACTGCTTTCTTGTCAAATACGGCTTCCTGCAGATCAACCCTAAACTTCTTGATGTATTACTCCAAATCTTGGTGATACACCAGCTAAGTTTAAAACTTCATCTTTTGCTGATTAGGTGTTCCATTAGCCCTTTGTCAACCAATCCTTCCAACGGAATGCATGCTTAACTTAGCACGGTGACAATAGCATAAGCGGACGTTAAAAGCTGGGATAGCCGTGTTTCTGCTCTTGCCATTTCCATGAGCTATCATTCCATAGTTGATATCTCCTGCCTTAGGGTTTCTTGACAAAACTTTGAGTTCTAATGCTCCATGCTCCGGTCTTTCTCCGATACAACTTGATCTCGGGTATTGGCAACTTCCATAGTGTGCCTAAGTTCCATAAGGGTAGCCTTCCTAGGTCATACAAATCTAGGGATTCTTTAGAGCCTTCAAATTCTACTTGTCTTCGATCTTCAACCGTTGTAGTTTCCATTATTCAGATGCACGGAAAATACTCTTCATTCCGAAGTGGTCTTAGTTGTCCGATATCTTGTACTTTTTGGAGTGGTCTCATCAGTTGAATCTTCGTGTGGTCAAAAGGGGAAAGGGGTATGGTCTCACTAAAGGGAACTTTTGAATAAGCTTAGAAGAGAAGAGAGGTAAAAGATCTTTTTAAAAGGGAAAGTTGTAGAGAAATATCTTTGCTATGGGCTTGCCAGTTTCTAGGGTCACGTCCTACAGTCAACATATGCTCTGATACAATCTTGTAGCGACCCAACCCAAATGGATCAATTCTCTATGCTTAAGTGTCATCCCTGGATCGGTATACTGACACACACAGTACTCGAGGATTTATAACAGAGGTAAATCACATGTATAAGTAACGTAAATACTATTACCTCAATCCAAATAGCGGAAGTAACAAGGTTGTGGATTCCCATCAACACCAATGGCAAAGTTGGGTGTAGAAATCGTAACCCTAACGTATCACTTACTCGTCGTAAGAAATCCTGCAACATGAGACGTTGCAGCCACAAAGGGTCAGTATATTGAATGTACTGGCAAATTCACACCAAAGGATAATGATGAATAAAGGCTATCACTACATGCATATTTGGCTGGTGGAAAGGCTCTAGGGTTATAATGTTTTTGCGAAAAGCCAATTTTTCCCTACTACAAAGGAATAAATTTTATTTAACTATCATGGTGGTTGTTAAACATTGAGAATGGTTGACAGCATTCTCAATCCCAATTAAGCATCATCATTAAAACCCAACAATATTAATTAAAGTAACATGATGAGATTCACATGATAATCCAGGTACTAGATACTCAAGACGTCCATAACCGGGGACACGGCTAATCATGATTAGTTTGTATACTCTGCAGAGGTTTGCGCACTTTTCCCCACAAGACTCGATCTCCTCCGTTGGATTTCTCGCACTACATGGTGTTTGAGAAACGGATGACCGAGACATAGTCTTTCAGAAGCGCTAGCACCTTACGATGGGTAGACCGTTACACCTACTTTCCCCTACATCTGCTAGTCTACCCTGTAAGAGTTCGCACGACTTAATCAACTATGCTAGAGCCCATAGTAGCTTGTGGCTGCACACAGAAGTTTCTAGTATGAAAAATCTCATGATCCCTTTGGGCCCGGGTGGCGGTCCATAAAAAAACAGGTAATCCTGGTCTACTCAGGTGCCTAGACAGGCAATCCTGGAATACCCAGGTACCTCAATCCACCCAGATGTGTGTTTAAGTTGCCACCTTAAGTAAACCATTAATTAACAAACTCACATCTGTCATGAATACTCTCAAAACCCAATCCACCTTTACGAGCATAGCATGGCACTATAAGCATAACGTAATAGTAACTCCCAAGGTTTGAATGTAGGGCAATAGGTTCCTACCTCATCAACTACTTCCCAATACCCACATGTTATCAATCCTACTCATGCAATGTTTGAGGGTGAAACTAATGCATAAAAACTGGGTATGAAAGGGGATATGATCAAAGTGTGAACTTGCCTGCAATGTTGATGAAGATGATTCGCACTCATAACTCTTAATAGTTCTACTCGTCACACTCCGTTTAATCTATCATAGACAGGCAATAGTAACCACACATAACCAATCACTCAAAGGATCAGAAAGAACGAAGAGACGAATCGGAAAACACCAAATCCAAGCAAATACTCTTAGAACATAAAACAATTTCTAACAGTACCAAAATTATGTGAATTTGGCCTTATCAGAAAGTTTAGGTCAAGAGCTTCGATTTGCTAAAAGAATCAACTAAATCGGAGTTACGAAACTCAAGTTATGATCAAAAGAAGTTTGAATATAAAATGAAATTCGAAATTTGAAAATTTCAAAAAGTTGATGTGATAGGTTCTCTGGATAGGTGAAAACAAGACGAAGCTATAGGCACTGGTTTCATCTAATTTGGATAAACGAGTGAAAAGTTATGGCTATTTGAAAAATCAGGGCCAAGCTGTTTTACAATAGAAAAATAATTACGGTTAAGGTCTAACGTATAAATACGTAGACTAATTGATAATCTAATTATTCTACCATATTAGTCTAAAAAATAATAAACTACGGAAGTATAAGAAGAAAAAAACAACGAAAGATATCTTTATAAGGGAGTGAAAAGACGACTTTGGAGAGAGGAGGCAATTTTCAGAAGTCGCGCCGGAGAGGAGAAAAATATTTTTTTAAATGAATCTAGTCAAACCAAAATATTGATTTGACCCGAATCGGTTGATTTTTTTGGAGGCTCTATGGGTCTATATTTATTGGTGGAAAAGAGGCTTAGGGGTCAAAGACTAGGCAATGTGGGACTAAACGTAGACGAAAATATATGAAACAGAGAAAAAAAGAGGCTGATGGGCATAAAGTCCTTCGACCGGCCGCGCGCACGCTGCGGTGCAGTTTTTTTTACAAAATTTGGCCTAAGAGAAAAAAAAAGAAAAAGCTGGCTGGGCCTGGCCTATTTAAGAGAAAAAAAAAATAATGGGGCACCAGAAGCTACTATACTGCGCATGTAGGCGAAAAATAAATATGGGTCGCACGTACAATTTTTTTAAAATAGAAACACAAGGAAAACCGAATAACAAAATAAAGTAAAAAATTTTATATAGGCATATTATATATCAAAAATTTTAGAAGAGGATTTTCTACAACATGGACATTTTCCTAAAATTAAATAAAATTCACACAAATTCAGATAAAGCAAAGAGTGCTACTGGTCTATTAAAATCCAATAAAAATCATTTTAAAAATACCAAAATGATTTCAAATTAGTTTTTCTCCAATTTTCTGATATAGGGAATCATGTTACCCTATTTTCCATATATTATTATTTTGGAGAAAATAATTTGAATAAATCTCAAATAACTCCAAATTGGAAATAAATTCAAAGGGGTTTTGAATTTAATTCTTTGAAACTCCCAACTCATATTTCTTATGTTTCGAGGAAGTCATTTTATCTTCGCTCTTGAAAATCATTGAGTTGCATAAAGTTTCTGGATTGGAAATATTTTCCAAATGAAATTCAAATGTTTTCAAAAACCCTTGTCATTTAAATAAATGGAAGAAGTCATGTCATCTTCTCTCGAGGGTTTTGTATTTGAAAAGAATTTGAATTCACGGAGATCAAATTGCAAAAATGAAAGTTTGGGAAAGTCCTTTTATTCCCTCTCATTTATCTTTCAAAAAGTTTCGAATTTCACTCAATCAATCACACAACAATCAATCTATTTATTATAACATTCCAAAATTTAGAATTTTGGGATGTTACAAACCTACCACCCTTAAAATGAATCTCGTCCTCGAGATTCGGAGAGGCTAGCAAGAAAAAGGTTAAGATTTGGGGGTCTCTTCAAAATTTCATCAATCGTCTCCGGGGTCTGGGGTGCTACCACCCTTAGAAGCATGGTTACGGTTCCATCAAAACTCATATACTTCATCCATATTGTTAACAGTGTCGGTCTTCTCAGATCTTCAGGATAATTTCTTATTTGGGCTCTTTTGGTAGTGACATAACCTTTTCCTCAATTCTTTTGTCCTTTCATCTTGGTAAGGTTCTTCTGTGACTGGGTCATCTTAGCTTACGGGTCTGGCGCCATTACTAAACAACTATCTATATCTCATGGCGGTCAACCATTTATGGTTTCTCCTACAGGAAATGAGTCTAGGTTGAACCTCACTGTATAACCTACGGTTGGCAAAGCTGCTTTGTACAAGGGAAAAAATACATATACCATTCTAAGGCTTAAACAAGGTTTTGATCGTCGTCTCTCTGCTATAGGTAAGCCACTCAGATTTACCATCCCATATAGCAAGGCGAATAATAAGAGTAAGTCGGTATGGTGATCAATCCATCCCGCACCCAAATTATTACTTTGTACATGGTTTAGCAAATCTCGCATTCTAACACTCGGTCATCCTCACAAGCATTGCAGAATTTCTCTTGTCCATGAACTGCGTTCGGAACAATCCATTGATTCTGGAAGCCAAACAAACATCTATCGTTCCTTCACAACTCTCAGGTTTTGCGTTACTCCTATAAAATCGTGTGCCGATAAACGTCATATCTTCCTTCAGGGTTTTTCCTTTAGCAAGAATGTGCTTGCTTCTTGGCAGGTCCTGGGGCCTGTGGGTTATGGCCCATCTCATCACTTGTAATCCTTGAACTCATCCTCGGGGCAACTGATCATTATTCCAACATCCAACTTCCTAGCATCCTTAAAATTCGTCCAATTGTACTGTCTCTTTTCCTTCTATTGGCACCAAAGCAAGACGTGAGTACTCAGACTTGTCATGGGGTTGCCATTGCTCCATATTACCAACATCATACCTCCATTATATCCAATAGTACTTCATCTCTTCATCCTCGTGGGTTATCCCACATATCGAGATATAAACTTATACTTATGGAGTCCATACTCCACTTTGTGGAACATCATTATCCTTTCTAGGGTCAAGCGTCCTTACAGGGGAATATTGGCCATCTCTGCATGGCACTTCTTCAACTGGGAAACGTGAAACACGTCATGAACTCCTGACAGTCCTTCGGGTGACTCCAACTTGTTGTCCACTTCTCCCATACGCTCCAAAACTCGGTATGGTCCTACAAATCTCGGGGCTAACTTTCCCTTAACTACAAATTGTTTAACTCCGCGCAGAGGGGTCACACGAAGACATGCTCTGTCTCCAATTTCATAGACTACCTCCTTGCGTTTTTAAGTCTGCATAACTCTTCTGCCTGGACTGAGCTACCTTCTGTCTATCTCGAATCAACTTAACATTCTCTTCTGACTCCTTGATCACATTTGGTCCAAACAACTGACGGTCTCCAACTTCATCCCACATACTCTTGTGGTATCACACATATCGAGACAAAACTCGTATTTATTTTGTCTGAAATCCACTCAGTGGAGTATCTTTATCTTTTCCAGGGGTCAAGGGTTCTTACAGGGTACTACCACCCTTAAAATGCACAGATCTTCCATAGACCATATTTCTCTTATCCTCAAAAATGGTCAAAATCCTTCTTCATAGAGTAACAACTCATAAAATCCCTATCAGTACCAACAATGCTAACTTTATTTATTCTCTAATGATTACAATCTCTCGCTCTTCCATTACATGTCTCAACTCAACGCCTCAATATAAAACAAAACGTTCTCACTTCTACTACTCCATTTCTTTTGTTGCAAACTCAACTATCTAGCACAAGTTTCCTTCTCCTTGGGGCATTCTCTAGCAAAGTGCCCTGCTCCATTACAACTAAAACATATTACTTCTGACAAGTCTCGAGGTTTCCTTTTTGGGCAACTGCTGAGGTAGTGCCCTGACTCCTAGCACATGTAATAGGTGATATGGCGCAGGTCCTTCCTGGTATCCAATCTACTTCTCTTCCTGGACCTTTCCATGCCAATCATGGCTTCTATTTCCTGTGGGTCATATTCTACTTCCTCTGTCGGGAATTCTACTAGATCCCCATTCGAACAATTTTGGGAGATGTGTCCTTCTTCTCCACATGAATAGCAAGACTTGGTGCAGGGTTTAATTGGTTCTTCTTTGGGTGTGTCCCTGACATCTTCCTTCATCACGGGTTCTTCTAAAATTTCCATAAGGGCTCCTTTCTTTACTTCTTTCTTCTGCTGGATAGTTCTTTGTACCATAGGGTAAATGTGATACTAAGCAGGGTAGTGGGTAGTCCCTTCATACAAGAAACAAGTAATCTGCCTAGTTGGGCATTATTCAGCTGGGTGACTTTCTTCATAATTAGGGCACTCATCCTTGTGTTTTGTATGGGTGTGTCCGATTTCTCCACAAATCTTGCATGCACAAGGTTTCTTCATATCCTTTCCATAAGGCTTCAACTTCTGGGACACAAACCGAGACTTTGGCAAAGTCAACTTAAATTCTTTCCAAGTGGTTACTCCTTGCCATCCATTCATGGTTTGGTACATTCTCCACCAAGTAGCACCTCTTTCAAAGCACTAAAGAGCATGCTGGGACATATCCTTTCCGACTACAGGGTTATTATTCATGTGATCCTCCATGTTCTGAATCCATCGGTCCGTCTCCAACTGACTCATCGGTCCAGAAAATACAAGCTCATCTTCATTCATCCTCTATTGGGTCCATGGGTTTTGGGTGAGATAAGAGAGAGGGAGAGGGATACACACAATACAAACAAAAGTTTTGAAAAGACAGATTTTATTTGTGTCCGTCGAGAAAAACATCAAACAAATGACAGCTCACAAACATCGCATCTAACGTAGGTATATAACAGGGGTTTGGTCTTCTAAAGGTCAATAAATCTTCAAGGTCGTATAACTCTTCAAGTCTTGTTCATGCCTCCAATGGCTTCTTACGGTCATACTTGTCTTTCTCAAGTCCTTTTGCCAGCTCATCTTTGCTGTAGCAAAGTCCCTGGTGACATCCTTGAATATTCTGGAGTTGCATCCAAACTTTTAGGTTTCATCATCCTTGGCATGAACCATGTCCTACTGTCCTTCAGTTCCCGACGAATCTCCGGTATCTCGAGGTTTTGCTCCTCCAGCTTGGATACTTTCAGCTTCTGGGTCCCGTGTTCTTCACGAACTGCTTTCTTGTCAAATACGGCTTCCTGCAGATCAACCCTAAACTTCTTGATGTATTACTCCAAATCTTGGTGATACACCAGCTAAGTTTAAAACTTCATCTTTTGCTGATTAGGTGTTCCATTAGCCCTTTGTCAACCAATCCTTCCAACGGAATGCATGCTTAACTTAGCACGGTGACAATAGCATAAGCGGACGTTAAAAGCTGGGATAGCCGTGTTTTTGCTCTTGCCATTTCCATGAGATATCATTCCATAGTTGATATCTCCTGCCTTAGGGTTTCTTGACAAAACTTTGAGTTCTAATGCTCCATGCTCCGGTCTTTCTCCGATACAACTTGATCTCGGGTATTGGCAACTTCCATAGTGTGCCTAAGTTCCATAAGGGTAGCCTTCCTAGGTCATACAAATCTAGGGATTCTTCAGAGCCTTCAAATTCTACTTGTCTTCGATCTTCAACCGTTGTAGTTTCCATTATTCAGATGCACGGAAAATACTCTTCATTCCGAAGTGGTCTTAGTTGTCCGATATCTTGTACTTTTTGGAGTGGTCTCATCAGTCGAATCTTCGTGTGGTCAAAAGGGGAAAGGGGTATGGTCTCACTAAAGGGAATTTTTGAATAAGCTTAGAAGAGAAGAGAGGTAAAAGATCTTTTTAAAAGGGAAAGTTGTAGAGAAAAATCTTTGCTATGGGCTTGCCAGTTTCTAGGGTTACCTCCTACAGTCAACATGTGCTTTGATACCATCTTGTAGTGACCCGACCCGAATGGATCAAGTCTCTGTGCTTAAGTGTCATCCCTGGATCGGTATACTGACACACATAGTACTCGAGGATTTATAACAGAGGTAAATCACATGTATAAGTAACGTAAATACTATTACCTCAATCCAAATAGCGGAAGTAACAAGGTTGTGGATTCCCATCAACACCAATGGCAAAGTTGAGTGTAGAAATCGTAACCCTAACGTATCACTTACTCGTCGTAAGAAATTCTGCAACATGAGACGTTGCAGCCACAAAGGGTCAGTACATTGAATGTACTGGCAAATTCACACCAAAGGATAATGATGAATAAAGGCTATCACTACATGCATATTTGGCTGATGGAAAGGCTCTAGGGTTATAATGTTTTTGCGAAAAGCCAATTTTTCCCTACTACAAAGGAATAAATTTTATTTAACTATCATGGTGGTTGTTAAACATTGAGAATGGTTGACAGCATTCTCAATCCCAATTAAGCATCATCATTAAAACCCAACAATATTAATTAAAGTAACATGATGAGATTCACATGATAATCCAGGTACTAGATACTCAAGACGTCCATAACCGGGGACACGGCTAATCATGATTAGTTTGTACACTCTGCAGAGGTTTGCGCACTTTTCCCCACAAGACTCGATCTCCTCCGTTGGATTTCTCGCACTACATGGTGTTTGAGAAACGGATGACCGAGACATAGTCTTTCAGAAGCGCTAGCACCTTACGATGGGTAGACTGTTACACCTACTTTCCCCTACATCTGCTAGTCTACCTTGTAAGAGTTCGCACGACTTAATCAACTATGCTAGAGCCCATAATAGCTTGTGGCTACACACGGAAGTTTCTAGTATGAAAAATCTCATGATCCCTTTGGGCCTGGGTGGCGGTCCATAAAAAACAGGCAATCCTGGTCTACTCAGGTGCCTAGACATGCAATCCTGGAATACCCAGGTACCTCAATCCATCCAGATGTGCGTTTAATTTGCCACCTTAAGTAAACAATTAATTAACAAACTCACATCTGCCATGAATACTCTCAAAACCCAATCCACGTCTACGAGCATAGCATGGCACTATAAGCATAACGTAATAGTAACTCCCAAGGTTTGAATGCAGGGCAATAGGTTCCTACCTCATCAACTACTTCTCAATACCCACATGTTATCAATCTTACTCATGCAATGTTTGAGGGTGAAACTAATGCATAAAAACTGGGTATGAAAGGGGATATGATCAAAGTGTGAACTTGCCTGCAATGTTGATGAAGATGATTCGCACTCATAACTCTTGATAGTTCTACTTGTCACACTTCGTTTAATCTATCGTAGACAAGCAATAGTAACCACACATAAGAAATCACTCAAAGGATCAGAAAGAACGAAGAAGACGAATCGGAAAACACCAAAACCAAGAAAATACTCTTGCAACATAAAACAATTTCTAATAGTACCAAAATTATGTGAATTTGGCCTTATCAAAAAGTTTAGGTCAAGAGCTTCAATTTGCAAAAAGAATCAACTAAATCGGAGTTACGAAACTCAAGTTATGATCAAAAGAAGTTTGAATATAAAACAAAATTCGAAATTTCAAAATTTCAAAAAGTTGATGTGATAGGTTCACTGGATAGGTGAAAACAAGATGAAGCTATAGGCGCTGGTTTCATCTAATTTGGATAAACGAGTGAAAAATTATGGCTATTTGAAAAATGAGGGCCAAGCTGTTTTACGAAAGAAAAATAACTATGGTTAAGGTATAACGTATAAATACGTAGACTAATTGATAATCTAATTATTCTACTATATTAGTCTAAAAAATAATAAATTACAGAAGTATAAGAAGAAAAAAACAACGAAAGATATCTTTATAAGGTAGAGAAAAAACGACTTTGGATAGAGGAGACAACTTCCAGAAGTCGCGCTGGAGAGGAGAAAAATATTTTTCTTAAATGAATCTAGTCAAATCAAAATATTGATTTGACCCGAATTGGATGATTTTTTTAGAGGCTTTATGGGCCTATATTTATTGGTGAAAAAGAGGCTTAGGGGTCAAAGACTAGGCAATCTGGGACTAAACGTAGTCGAAAATATATGAAACAGAGAAGAAAAGAGGCGGATGGGCCTAAAGGCCTTCGGCCGGCCGCGCGCACGCTGCTGTGCAGTTTTTTTTACAAAATTCGGCCTAAGGGAAAAAAAGCAAAAAAGAAAAGGCGGCTGAGCCTGGCCTATTTAAGAGTGAAAAAAAACAATGGGGCACCAGAAGCTACTGTACTGCGCATGTAGGCGATAAATAAATATGGTCCGCACGTACAATTTTTTTTAAATAGAAACAGAAGGAAAACCGAATAACAAAATAAAAAATTTATATAGGCATATTATATATCAAAATTTTCAGAATTTTTTTCTACAACATGAACATTTTCCTAAAATTAAATAAAATTCACACAAATTCAGATAAAGCAAAGAGTGCTGCTGGTCTATTAAAATCCAATAAAAATCATTTTAAAAATACCAAAATTATTTCAAATTAATTTTTCTCCAATTTTCTGATGTAGGGAATCATGTTACCCTATTTTCTATATATTATTATTTTGGAGAAAATAATTTGAATAAATCTCAAATAACTCCAAATTGGAAATAAATTCAAAGGGGTTTTGAATTTAATTCTTTGAAACTCCCAACTCATATTTCTTATGTTTTGAAGAAGTCATTTTATGTTCGCTCTTGAAAATCATTGAGTTGCATAAAGTTTCTGGATTGGGAATATTTTTCAAATGAAATTCAAATGTTTTCGAAAACCCTTATCATTTAAATAAATGGAAGAAGTCATGTCATCTTCTCTCGTGGGTTTTGTATTTGAAAAAAAATTGAATTCATGAAGATCAAATTGCAAAAATGAAAGTCTGGGAAAGTCCTTTTATTCCCTCTCATTTATCTTTCAAAAGTTTCAAATTTCACTCAATCAATCACACAACAATCAAACAATCAATCAATCTATCTATTTATTATAACATTCCAAAATTTAGAATTTTGAGATGTTACACTGTGCCGTCCTTGTCCCTATAAATACACGCCTCACCACAGTCATTATCCTTTCTTCCACTCTCGCACAAACCTTAGCGCCACCGCTAGCCCTCGGCGATGCCGGCGACGAAGCGCTTAGCTGCCGCGACCTCACCGATGTCGTCTTCACGCCGGCCGCGGACATCATCTTCTCCGCCATCGCCGTAGGTGTCCTCCGTCGCCAAGTTAGGGCACGGACGATCAAACTGCTCGGCCTCCTCTCCCACTCCGTCTAGCAGTTCTTCGTGTGGTAAATAAAACTTCCTTTTTACGGCCCCTTTGATCCTATAGATTCATCACTTTCTACCACAAGCAGTTTCTGTTCACACAAGTTGGATCTATTACATACTGCATCTCATAATATGCCTAGTATGTTCACTTATGCTTCACAAAGTAGTTAGATTCCTCACTTATACTTATTCGTGGATTCGTACAAATCTGGAATCAACTCTCTATCTATGAGTGAATGTCTTCGCACTATGAGGTCAATGTCTTCTAAACTGATTTATCTTCAAAATCTTCTGAGAATGCATATGACCTCTTCCCCTTCCCTCGCACCTTAATGCTGTCACAGGTACATGTCCGTGGGAGAATCCCTTGGTTCTCATAGTCTGCATTCGTTTGCAGAATTCTTACAGCATCACATTAACTCTCCCGAAGCCAGTTCCTATTTGATCAGAAAGCGAAGCCTTTGAAGCCTTTAAACGTGTTGAAGCCCTTCAGTTTAAGCTTCATGGCACCAGAGAAACCTACAAGAAAGGGTGGCAGACAGCGTCGTGGCAACACCTCAAGAGATTTGCCTCCTGACCTCTATGAGCTGTACAAGACAGATCCAGAGGAGGACTACAATCAGCAAAAAACTCGAATCCAATGGATTCGAAGATATTGGGCAGAACAGTGGTTCAAGTACAGGTTCGTGACCCAGGAGTATGCTGAGAAGAATGCCATCAAACGACCATGGGGAGATATTCTATACAGAAATCTTCAACCCAAGTCCAGAGCTGAAGCCATTGAACAAGGCTTCTATCCTTGCATGGTCCGTGGACCGCAGCCTGCGGATGCAGACCCATCTTCATTACTGTGGTGCCGCGATGATAATCTGTTCAAGCGCAACCTTCAGTTTGCCAGGAACTCGGCCAAAGAGAACAAGAAGTCACGAGGCTTAGACTTCAATCCAGGCCCCTCTGCTCCTCGTGCTGATGGCACACGCGAAGCTGAACCCAATCTTGTTGGGCCCTTCTACAACCTGGAAGGTCTCATCACTCATATCATGGTTCAAGGGACAGCCGTGGATGAGCCTGCAGATGACGCTGAATCTGATGAAGCGCCTGCACCGCCGAAGCCAAAGAAACTGAAGAAGCCTAAAGCTTCAAAGCCTGCTCCTGCACCAAAGGTCTTACAGGCGAAGCCTCTGGCCACTGCACCTCCTGAACACAGTGTGCAGTCTGAAGATTTGTCACGCATCTCCAAGCCCTCGAGAGTAAAGATGCCCTTGCAACCCACCAGCCAAGAACTGACTGCTGCTGCTATTCTGCGCAACGACGCCATTGATCTGTCCAGCGATGAAGATCTTGCAGATGACGCTCTTGAGCAACTGATCAAGAGCAAAGAAGAAGCAGAAATCTTCAATGATTTGCCTCTCTTTGACGTAGCAATCCTTCACAACTTCATTGATGAGTGGTTTGAAACCCCCAATCTCAGCTTTGATGATCTGCAACTTCCAATTGGCCTCAGCGTCGCTTTCACTGGCGCCATTGCTTCTGAGCTAGCTCTAGCTCAGCGCATCGTTGAACTGAAGCAAAAGATCGACTATGAGAAAGCTCAGTTCAAGCAGCACATGGCAAAGCTCAGCGTGCAAGATGTCAAGAACTTCAAGACTATGCTGCACGAGCTCAAGGAAGCCTTTCTCAAGAAACGCGAAGAAGCTAAAGGTTCTCGTGAGCGCATGAAGAGTCTGGCTGACAAGTGCGTGCAAGCCTACAATGAAGCTGAAAAGCGCAAGGCTCTTGGGCGTCCTGGCATCGATCCCAGGATGGCTGCAAAGAAGAAGAAGAAGCCAGCTGTGGCCGAACCCGAAGCAACAAGGCAGGAAGCACATCCCATTGTCTTCCCAGCCAGTATGACAGGCTCGAAGCCTAAGGTCCCCACAGTGGCTTCAGAATTAAAGAAGACAAGGGCTGCCGAGGCTGAAGCCAGAAAGAGGAAACATCCTGAAGCTTCTGATGTCGCTCCCTCCAAGAAGAAGCGCAAAACCAAGAAAGATCGGGCTGCTCCCACAGAGCCCCTTATTGTTGAGCCCATCTCGGTTGCTCGTCCTGCCTCTTCGCATCAAGAACGACGGATGGTAATTCATGAGCCTGCTTCCACAGAGGCTCCTGAAGCTGAAGACATTCCAGCAGTTGACCCCACCGCTGCTGAAGACATTGGTCACCATGACAATGTTGAAGATGATGAAGTCCTTCCTCAGATCGAGCACCAATTGGTATCATCGCCTGTGCTTACGCACAGCGAACTCATCAGCATTGGTCGTCCTCTGACGCCAACTGCTCAGGATGCATCGTGGGCTGATCACCCACAGAGACAAGACACTCCAAGCTCTCCCCAACCGCAAGCTACCCCAACAGTGCAAGATGATGATGACTTTGTGGCCCAGCACACTCCAACTCCACAAGCATCGCCCGCATTATGCAGGCTTCACAAAGGACCAAGGCCCCAAGTCACTCCCATAATGCACGTGTCTGAACCCGAAGCCAAAATGGCTGAAGACATTCCGGCTGCATCAGCCGATGAAGAAGAAGATGAAGAAGAAGCCCCAAGAGACACAAGAGTTGCTACACCCCCGTCTCACCAAGATGTTGTTCTCGAGGAGAATGTGACCGACCCTCCAGCTTCTGAAGTGGAGGTTAACAACCCTGAAGTAACCACCAACATCACTGCTGACGCCAATGACGTTGTCATGGTTGACGCCAATATGGCGCCGGAAGCCAATGAGGCGCCAGAAGCCAATGAGGCACCAGAAGTCAATGCTGCAACACCTGAAGTCAATGCTGCAGCACCTGAGGTCCAAGTACCTGAAGAACATGTGGCCCCTGAAGCCCATGAAGACAATGCCAAGGCCCCTGTTCCCCCTCCAAGACCTCACACAATGGAGCTGGCATTTGATCGTGGTCAGCCAGTTATGGTTCGATGGCCCATTCTGACTCCTCCGCCTGCTGCTGGTCCACAATTTGAGTACCACGTCGAGCACAGGCCTCAAGTCCAAAAGCCCAAGCCAAGACTTCCACGTTTCCCAGGCACTGCCACTTCACCTGGGGTCTTCAATGCGAATGGCTTCGTGGCACATAATACCTTCTTCAACAGCTCCAAGAACCCTTATACCAGACCGCGCATTTCCTCAGATCGGTTCTGGAGCTATCAGCAGCGCAGCTACTATTCCTGTGTCCTATACAATCAAGGGCGCATATTTCCACATATGCGCCTCGACTCTGAAGCTATAGCTGGTCTGCCCTGCCTCGAAGAAGCATTGGACTGTTTCAGAGATGCTGGTCTGTTGCAGTTCATCACTGACAAGGAGCACTGGAATGAAGAATTGCTGCTTCAATTCTATGCCACTCTTCATATTCGAGGCTACAACAGGGATCCGAAGACTTGGGTCCTTGAGTGGATGACAGGCAATGTCCATCATGAAGCTAAAGCTCTTGATATCATTGAGCTCACAGGCCTGCACACTCCTGGTGAATACTATGAACCAGGTTGTCAACAACATCAAAATGCCTTGGAAAGCATCTTTCAGAAGCCAGAACCCAACATGAGTCAAATGCTGAGCATGATGAAGCCTCTGCCTCACGACGCTGAATACCCATCTGAGTTCTTTGTTGAAGACCTAGAGTACCTGCCTCGCACCATTTACCACATCATCAGGAAGACTCTATGGCCTGTCAAAGGACACTCATCTGCAGCGAAGCTTGAAGGAGCAATGAAGACTTTGGTTTTCTATATCTTCAATGGCATCAGCTTCAATGCTCAAGACTTCTTCATCAGGCAGTTGGCTGCGTCTGGCTCCGACATCTTTGGGTTGAAATTCTATGCTCCATGGGTCATGCGTCTGATCAAGCGTCACTCAGCCTTCAACTATCAGCCGTCTGCGCGCAATCATCTTATATTCTTGCCCGAGGTTGATCTGTCAGTTGAAGCCATTTACCCAGAGCCTGCTAAGGATCCCATTTATCTTCACAATGCTGATCACCAAAGCTTCACCCAGCCCATTGAAGGAATTCCAGCAGTGTCTCGTGTTTATCCCCTTGCTGGAAACACACGTGCCCCTCGTGCTCAAACTGATGCCACTGGTAGCACCATTGCGCAAAGGCCTCAAAGACGATCTCGTGTCCTCAATGACCGAGAGCTTCTCATCGCGCTGCATCAGAAACAGGACAAACATCACGACTGGCTTAAGCGTCAGATGCAAAGCCTCTTGGTGGATGTCAACCGCATTCGCAATCTTGCCACCAAGAATGCCTTTGTCACTCATGAAACCTGTCGGAGGTCGTGGAAGAGTTTGACCCTACTGAGTGCTGAAGCTGATCTGCACGACGATGGCTTCACCGAACGCTTCAAGTTTGACTCAACTCCTCCCAGAAATGCTCACTTGCGTCGGACTCCCTCACTTGAAGACTCTGAATACTCGTCCTCAGCTGCGACCGTAAATGCCAGAGTCATCGATGACCAAGATGATGCAACTTCACCTCCTCCAACTTCAGCGCGTGACGACACTGCACCAAGTTCCTCTGCACCACCGGATCTCACCGACGACCCTGCTGCCTCGCCTGCACCTCATGGGAACGAGTAGGCGCTCTATGTCTTCAAACCTTTTTGGTCCTCACTGACAAAAGGGGGAGAAGCATATGAGTTGATAGTCTTCAAGCGGGTCCATATGGGTGGTTGCTTTACTTTTTGCTACTTTTGCCAAGTGCTTACAACTCTCGTTTTCGATACATTTGGTTCTTTGAGTTGTAACACTTAAACTCGATGGTCGTCTGCTACTTATTTGCTATTCTGTGATGCGATGATAAATTCCGCATGTGCGACGATAAATTCTGCACTTAGATCATTTTGCAGACGTCCATTTTTCATTATGCATGTCATTATCTTCACATACTTTTCTTGCATGATGAATTGTCATCATAAGTTGAAGAGGATCTCCACAAGTACAACCTGCCATGTGCATTTGCATACCAAAAGCAAATTACTTATATGCACATCTTCAGGGGGAGCCTTTGCCACTTATGATGACAATCCCCTATCCTTTACAATTTCACATATTTTATTCCCCGTTGAAAACTTCAACTAGTTTGTCATCAATCACCAAAAAGGGGGAGATTGTAAGTGCATCTAGTGCCACCCCTAGTTGGTTTTGGAGTATTGACGACAAACCTAGTTGAGGGACTAATGTGTTTGTGAGAATTGCAGGATAACACAGGTAGAAGTCCCTCATTGATTCGGTTTTCCTACCAGAGATGACCCCTAAAAATGTAAGAAGACATTGAAGTCAAAGGTGGTATGTGAAGACATTCACATTGAAGACTATGACAAGAGAAGACATCGCATGAAGACTATGGAGCGCGAAGACTTAGTTCTTTCGTCGTTCTTTTTCTTCTTTGTTGAGTCATAGGAACCACCGTACTGTTAAGTGGGGTCCAAGTGAACCAGTCAGAATGACTGAAGTGATGCTTAACCAAAATCCTATGTCTTCGAGTGAAGACTATGAGAGCAAATCTTGTCCAGAGTTGGATAAGTCAGCTTTGCTTGTAGCTCAAGTAAAGTTGTCGTGTGTGTTTGAAATCTGACCGTTGGAACACGTGTCAGTTCCTTAGTGACCAAGGGTCATTTCGGACAAATCAGGTCGGGTTGCCTAGTGGCTATAAATAGCCCACCCCCTACAACCATAAACGGTTGGCTGCTCAGAGTTAGTGCACGGCTTTTGTCGTTTGAGAGCAACCCACCTCGAAGCCTTTGAGAGAGAATTCCTTGCGAGGATAAAGCCCTAAACACCCAGAGCCAAAGAGTGTTAGGCATCACTTAAGTCTTCCTGTCTGTGTGATCTGAAGACTTATTACACTTGAGGACTGTGAATCCTCCAGCCGGTTAGGCGTCGCGTTCTGAGCATCCAAGAGTCATTGTGGATCGCCGGTGAACGAAGTCTGTGAAGGTTTGGAAGTCTACCTTGAAGACTTACCAGAGTGATTGGGCGAGGACTGGGTGTCCTTAGCTCAAGGGGAATAAGGTGAAGACGAGGTCTTCTGAGTTGAATCTCAGCCTCCCTAACCAGACGTACAGTTGTCACAGCAACTGGAACTGGTCCAACAAATCATTGTCTTCTACGAGTCACTGGTTTCATCCTTCCCTTCCCTTTACTTACAGTTGGTCCTTGTGAAGTCATTGTATGATTGCTTTATCTTTTGTCTTCACTGAGTGACTGCTTGTTCTGATTGGCTTCATAATGTCTTCCTACCTGATCTTTACTGCCTAGCTGCTATTAGTCATTGTGCTTTCACTCCATTGAATACTTGACTATGGTTTGCCTAGGTAGTCTACCTTCCGTTGCATGGTAATAGGTTTATTTCTATCGTTTGTCTTCGAAACTTCCATGTTTTGAAGACTTTCATAAAAATCGCCTATTCACCCCCCTCTAGTCGATCACTAGCACTTTCAGATGGTACTAATTTGGCTAGTTGGAAGCATAAGATGAAAATGCATATTCTTGGACATAACCCCGCCGTTTGGGCTATTGTGTGTATTGGCTTGCAAGGTGAATTCTTTTATGGGAGAGAACCGAACCATGAAGCTACCGCGGGAGAGTTGAAGATGCTTCAATACAATGCTCAAGCTTGTGATATTCTCTGCAACAGATTGTGGCCCGAAGAATTCAACAAAATCAGTCGTCTTGAGAATGCAAAGGAAATTTGGGATACTTTGATTGATATGCAGGAAGGTATCGAATCCGTCATGGAATCCAAATTGGATGTGCTTCAAAGTCAACTTGACAAGTTCAAAATGAAGGATGGTGAAGGTGTCGCTGAAATGTACTCTAGGCTTTCTCTCATCACAAATGAGATTGCCGGCTTAGGAAGTGAAGAGATGATCGATAGATTCATCATCAAGAAGATCCTAAGAGCCTTGGATGGAAAATATGATACCGTGTGCACATTGATCCAAATGATGCCCAATTACAAAGATCTCAAGCCAACAGAAGTCATTGGAAGAATTGTTGCTCATGAGATGTCACTCAAGGATAAGGAAGATCTTCACAACAAGTCAAGTGGTGCTTACAAAGCCTCATGGGATGATCCCACATCATCAAGTGAGAAACAAGCCTTCAATGAAGAATTGAGCCTAATGGTGAAGAACTCAGCAAGTTCTACAAGAGTAGAAGCAAGGAGAGAAGTCCCAAGTCAAGGTCCTACAATGACAAAAGATCTTCTAGTCGTGAGTGCAATTGCTACAATTGTGGAAGACCCGGACACTATTCCAATGAGTGTACAGCTCCCTAAGAAAGAAGAGAAGATTCTTGATACGTCTCCGTCGTATCTATAATTTTTGATTGTTCCATGCCAATATTCTACAACTTTCATATACTTTTGGCAACTTTTATACTATTTTTGGGACTAACATATTGATCAAGTGCCCAGTGCCAGTTCCTGTTTGTTGCATGTTTTTTGTTTCGCAGAATATCCATATCAAACGGAGTCCAAACGGGATAAAAACTGACGGAGATTTTTTTGAAATATATATAATTTTTGGGAAGAAAAATCCACGTGAGACGATGCCCGAGGGGGGAACGAGGCAGGGGGCGCGCCCCTGACCCTCGTGTCCACCCATAAGGCGGTTGGTGCCCTTCTTTCGCTGCAAGAAAGCTAATATCTGGATAGATATCGTGTCAAAATTTCAGCCAAATTGGAGTTACAGATCTCCGAAAATATAAGAAACGGTGAAAGGATAGAATCTGGGAACGCAGAAACAGAGAGAGACAGAGAGACAGATCCAATCTCGGAGGGGCTCTCGCCCCTCCCAAGCCATGGAGGCCAAGGACCAGAGGGGAAACCCTTCTCCCATCTAGGGAGGAGGTCAAGGAAGAAGAAGACGAAGGGGCCCCCTCTCCCCTTCTCTTCCGGTGGCGCGGGAATGCCATCGTGGCCATCGTCATTTCCGCAATCTTCACCAACAACTTCACTGCCATCATCACCAACTCTCCCCCCTCTATGCAGCGGTGTAACCTATCTCTTACCCGCTGTAATCTCTACTTAAACATGGTGCTCAACGCTATATATTATTTCCCAATGATGTATGGCTATCCTATGATGTTTGAGTAGATCCGTTGTTTCCTATGGGCTATTTGATGATCAAGATTGGTTTGAGTTGCATGTTTTATTATTGGTGCTGTCCTATGGTGCTCTCCATGTCGCGCAAGTGTGAGGGATCCCTGTTGTAGGGTGTGGCAATATGTTTATGATTCGCTTATAGTGGGTTGCGTGAGTGACTGAAACACAAACCCGAGTAAGGGGGTTGTTGCGTATGGGATAAAGAGGACTTGATACTTTAATGCTATGGTTGGGTTTTACCTTAATGATCTTTAGTAGTTGCGGATGCTTGCTAGAGTTCCAATCATAAGTGCATATGATCCAAGTAGAGAGATTATGTTAGCTTATGCCTCTCCCTCATATAAAATTGCAATAATGATTATCGGTCTAGTTATCGATTGCCTAGGGACAAATAACTTTCTCGTAACAACAAACTCTCTGCTAAAACTAACTTAGTTGTGTCTTTATCTAAACAATCCCTAACTTTTATTTACATGCTCTTTATTATCTTGCAAACCTATCCAACAACACCTACGAAGTACTTCTAGTTTCATACTTGTTCTAGGTAAAGCAAACATCAAGCGTGCGTAGAGTTGTATCGGTGGTCGATAGAACTTGAGGGAATATTTATTCTGCCTGTAGCTCCTCCTTGGGTTCGACCCTCTTACTTATCGAAAACTGTTGCGACCCCCTATACTTGTGGGTTATCAAGACCTTTTTCTGGTGTCGTTGCTAGGGAGCAATAGCGTGGGGTGAATATTCTCGTGTGTGCTTGTTTGCTTTATCACTAAGTAATTTTTATTTGCTGTTCTTAGTTTTTCTCTATCTTTAGTTGTGGATATGGAACACGAAATACCAAAAACAAATTAGGTGTACCTGCTACTCATGGAGATGGGGAACCTCCTAAAACCCTCGATGCTCAATATGTGAAAAATATTATGTACCACTTTGATAATCCTGAGAAAACCTCATTCAATCTGGTAATGTTAGTAACGTTGGATCAACGTGAATACTTTAGGGATTATCGCTTGACACAAAAATGGAAACTATTATGGGATCAAATTTACATATTGTATTGGTATGCTAGGCAACTATGCTTGAGATATGATTATACTTGTTGCTCTAGGGTGACGGCTCCACGCCTTCCCTTTTCATGTGAATTTAATGATAATGAAACCTTGGCTTCTTATGCTAGAGGTATATATGATTACTATGGTGTGGAACAAATAGAAGAATTTGTTGCTTTTAAGGATGCTTATGAAATTGAATCTTTGATTGAAAAGAATGAAGCTTTTGATGAAGATGTTTATAGGCCTGAAAATTTAGCTATCCTAAAATATTGCTATGATAATTATGAATATAATTCCTATATTAATACGCTTATTGAGAAAGTCTTCGCTGTCCAAGAAGAGACTAATATTTTGCAGGAATCTATGGAAGAAGAAGTCGATTAAACTAGCTCATTGGATGAAAAAGATGAGGAAGAGAGCGAAGAACAAAAGGAGGAAGATTGGATTGATCACCCGTGCACACCTTCTAATGAGAGTAACTCTTCAACTCATACATTGTTTAATTCCCCTTCATGCTTACCGAAGGATGAATGCTATGATAATTGCTATGATCCCGTTGATTCCCTTGAAATATCCCTTTTTGATGATGCTTGCTATTCTTGTGGCCAAGATGCCAATATGAATTATGCTTATGGAGATGAACTTGCTATAGTTCCTTATGTTAAACATGAAATTGTTGCTATTGCACCCACGCATGATAGTCCTATTATCTTTTTGAATTCTCCCAAATACACTATATCGGAGAAGTTTGCCCTTATTAAGGATTATATTGATGGGTTGCCTTTTACCGTTGCACATGATGATTTTGATGAATATAATATGCATGTGTTTGCTGCTCCTACTTGCAATTATTATGAGAGAGGAACTATATCTCCACCTCTCTATGTTTCCAATATGATAAAATTGCAAGAAATTGTTTATACTATGCATTGGCCTTTACTATGTGTGCATGAATTGTTCTTTTATGGCATGCCGATGCATAGGAAGAGAGTTAGACTTTGTAGTTGCATGATATATGTTACTTCGTGCTCACTACCAAATTACAAATCATTGTTAATTAAAATTGGCTTTGATATACCTTGGGATCCGGGTGGACCCATTACTTGAGCACTATATGCCTAGCTTAATGGCTTTAAAGAAAGCGCTGCCAGGGAGACAACCCAGAAGTTTTAGAGAGTTATTTATTTCTGTTGAGTTCTTTCATATAGTTTAAAAACAACAAAAATAAAGAGGGGAACCCAAAACTTTTTCAAATAGGAAAGTGAAAGTGAGAGAGACAAGCATTGTTGAAGTGGGAGAGCTCCTTGAACTTTGTTCATGCTCACGGCAACTTTGTGAATCTTGATTACATAAAATTTTCAACAAAAATAATTATCCCCTTGTACAATTCCATTGTATTATAAAAATAATGTGCCAAGGTTTGCCTTTAGGATGTTTACATTTGATTGATGGTTTGTAC
Organism: Triticum aestivum; assembly: GCF_018294505.1. Taxonomy (NCBI): domain Eukaryota; kingdom Viridiplantae; phylum Streptophyta; class Magnoliopsida; order Poales; family Poaceae; genus Triticum; species Triticum aestivum. The sequence goes on from NC_057794.1 coordinate 248,254,440, forward strand.
GGTGCAGGACAGAAACTTTGTCTGTAGTGCGCGATTTTACATTTTTAGCTGGAATGTCAAATGGTTCTAATTCCTTTTGAACTGTCTTTCTATACAAACTTTTTATTTTTCATAATTTTGGCAGAATTGTTCAAGTATCATAAGTATAGTGAATGTTCAGATTGTTACAGACTGCTCTGTTTTAGACAGATTCTGTTTTTGATGCATAGTTTGCTTGTTTTGATGAAGCTATCGATTTATATCAGTGGATTAAGCCATGAAAAAGTTATATTACAGTAGAAACAATGCAAAAACAAAATATGAATTGGTTTGCAATAGTACTTAGAGTAGTGATTTGCTTTATTATACTGACGGATCTTACCGAGTTTTCTGTTGAAGTTTTGTGTGGATGAAGTGTTCGATGATCGAGAAGGTCTCGATGTGAGAAGAAGGAAGAGAGGCAAGAGCTCAAGCTTGGGGATGCCCGAGGCACCCCAAGTAAATATTCAAAGAGACTCAAGCGTCTAAGCTTATCGGTATGTTTTCGGATTCGTTTCATTCATGTGATATGTGCAATCTTGGAGCGTCTTTTGCATTTAATTTCATTTTTCTTTTATGCACCATGCTGGTGTGAGGTAGTCCTTGTTTGATTTATCGAATGCTCTTTGCACTTCACTTATATCTTTTGAGTATGGCTTTATAGAATGCTTCATGTGCTTCACTTATATCATTTGAAGTTTGGATTGCCTGTTTCTCTTTACATAGAAAACTGCCATTTGTAGAATGCTCTTTTGCTTCACTTATATTTGTTAGAGCGTGGTCATATCTTTTGTAGAAAGAATTAAACTCTCTTGCTTCACTTATATCTATTTAGAGAGATGAGAGGAATTGGTCATTCACATGGTTAGTCATAAAATCCTACATAAACTTGTAGATCACTGAATATGATATGTTTGATTCATTGCAATAGCTTTGCGATATAAAGATGGTGATATTAGAGTCATGCTAGTGGGTGTTGTGGATTAGTAGAAATACTTGTGTTGAAGTTTGTGATTCCCGTAGCATGCATGTATGGTGAACCGTTATGTGATGAAGTCGGAGCATGATTTATTTATTGATTGTCTTCCTTATGAGTGGCGGTCGGGGATGAGCGATGGTCTTTTCCTACCAATCTACCCCCCTAGGAGCATGTGCGTAGTACTTTGTTTCGATGACTAATAGATTTTTGCAATAAGTATGTGAGTTCTTTATGACTAATGTTGAGTCCATGGATTATACACACTCTCACCCTTCCACCATTGCTAGCCTCTCTAGTACCGCGCAACTTCCGCCGGTACCATAAACCCACCATATACCTTCCTCAAAACAGCCACCATACCTACCTATCATGGCATTTCCATATCCATTCCAAGATATATTGCCATGCAACTTCCATCATCATCATATACATGACTTGAGCATTCATTGTCATATTGCTTTGCATGATCGTAAGATAGCTAGCATGATATTTTCATGGCTTGTCCGTTTTTTGATGGCATTGCTACGCTAGATCATTGCACATCCCGGTACACCGCCGGAGGCATTCATATAGAGTCATATCTTCGTTCTAGTATCGAGTTGTAATATTGAGTTGTAAGTAAATAAAAGTGTGATGATCATCATTATTAGAGCATTGCCCTAGTGAGGAAAGGATGATGGAGACTATGATTCCCCCACATGTCAGGATGAGACTCTGGACTTTAAAAAAAAAAGATGCCAAAGAAGCCCAAATAAAAAAGAGGCCAAAGAAGCCCAAATAAAAAAGAGGCCAAAGAATCCCACCAAAATAAAATTAAAAAAACAAAAAACAAAAAATGAGAGAAAAAGAGAGAAGGGGCAATGTTACTATCCTTTTACCACACTTGTGCTTTAGAGTAGCACCATGTTCTTCATATAGAGAGTCTCTTGAGTTATCACTTTCATAGAACTTGGCTTGTATATTCCGATGATGGGCTTCCTCAAACGCCCGAGGTCTTCATGAGCAAGCAAGTTGGATGCACACCCACTTAGTTTTCAGTCTGAGCTTTCATACTCTTATAGCTCTTAGTGCATCCGTTGCATGGCAATCCCTACTCACTCACATTGATATCTATTGATGGGCATCTCCATAGCCCGTTGATACGCCTAGTTGATGTGAGACTATCTTCTCCTTTTTGTCTTCTCCACAACTACCATTATATTCCACCTATAGTGCTATGTCCATGGCTCACGCTCATGTATTGCGTGAAAGTTGAAAAGGCTTGAGAACGTCGAAAGTATGAAACAATTGCTTGGATTGTCATCGGGGTTGTGCATGATGTGAATATTTTGTGTGGTGAAGATGGAGCATAGCTAGACTATATGATTTTGTAGGGATAACTTTCTTTGGCCATGTTATTTTGAAAAGACATGATTGCTTTATTAGTAGGCTTGAAGTATTATTGTTTTTATGTCAAATGATAGACTATTGCTTTGAATCACTCGTATCTTAATATTCATGCCATGATTAGATTACATGATCAATATTATGCTAGGTAGAATTCCACATCAAAAATTATCTTTTTTATCATTTACCTACTCGAGGAAGAGCAGGAATTAAGCATGGGGATGCTGATACGTCTCCATCGTATCTATAATTTTTGATTGTTCCATGCCAATATTCTACAACTTTCATATACTTTTGGCAACTTTTTATACTATTTTTGGGACTAACATATTGATCCAGTGCCCAGTGCCAGTTCCTATTTGTTGCATGTTTTTTGTTTCACAGAATATCCATCTCAAACGGAGTCCAAACGGGATAAAAACTGACGGATTTTTTTTGGAATATATATGATTTTTGGGAAGAAAAATCCACACGAGACAATGCCCGAGGGGGCCACGAGGCAGGGGGCGCACCCCTGACCATCATGGACACCCCGTAAGGCAGTTGGTTCCCTTCTTTCGCTGCAAGAAAGCTAATATCCGGATAGAGATCGTGTCAAAATTTCAGCCCAATCGGAGTTACGGATCTCCGGGAATATAAGAAACGGTGGAAGGGTAGAATCTGGGAACCCAGAAACAGAGAGAGACAGAGAGACAGATCCAATCTCGAAGGGGCTCTCGCCCCTCCCAAGCCATGGAGGCCAAGGACCAGAGGGGAAACCCTTCTCCCATCTAGGGAGGAGGTCAAGGAAGAATAAGACGAAGGGGCCCTCTCTCCCCTTCTCTTCTGATGGCGCCAGAACGCCGCCATGGCCATCGTCATCATCGCAATCTTCACCAACAACTTCACCGCCATCATCACCAACTCTTCCCCCTGTCGGTGCCAAAACCGGCGGATCTCGGGTAGGGGGTCCCGAACTGTGCGTCTAGGCCGGATGGTAACAGGAGGCAAGGGACACGAAGTTTTACCCAGGTTCGGGCCCTCTTGATGGAGGTAAAACCCTACGTCCTGCTTGATTAATATTGAAGATATGGGTGTTACAAGAGTAGATCTACCATGAGATCAGAGAGGCTAAACCCTAGAAGCTAGCCTATGGTATGATTGTATGTTGTGATTGTTGTCCTACGAACTAAAACCCTCCGGTTTATATAGACACCGGAGAGGGTTAGTGTCGGTGTCAAAACCGACGGATCTCTGGTAGGGGGTCCCGAACTGTGCGTCTAGGCCGGATGGTAACAGGAGGCAAGGGACATGAAGCTTTACCCAGGTTCGGGCCCTCTCGATGGAGGTAAAACCCTACGTCCTACTTGATTAATATTGATGATATGGGTAGTACAAGAGTAGATCTACCACGAGATCGGAGAGGCTAAACCCTAGAAGCTAGCCTATGGTATGATTGTTGATGTGTATGTTGTCCTACGGAATAAAACCCTCCGGTTTATATAGACAACGGAGAGGGTTAGGGTTACACAAAGTCGGTTACAATGGTAGGAGATCTTCATATCCGTATCGCCAAGCTTGCCTTCCACACCAAGGAAAGTCCCTTCCGGACATGGGACGGAGTCTTCAATCTTGTATCTTCACAGTCCAGGAGTCCGGCTGAAGGTATAGTCCGGCCATCCGGACACCCCCTAATCCAGGACTCCCTCAGTAGCCCCTGAACCAGGCTTCAATGACGACGAGTCCGGCGCGCAGATTGCCTTCGACATTGCAAGGCGGGTTCCCCCTCCAAGTACTTCATAGAAGATTTTGAACACAAAGATAGTGTCCGGCTCTGCAAAATAAGTTTCCACATATTGCCATAGAGAGAATAATATTTACACAAATCTAATCTGCGGATGTATTCCGTAGCGTGACACACCACGACCAAGCCTTTATCTGAGTCGTTTCATTATCCCACCTCAGCGTGTCATGCGAGGCGGTTTCCTTGGCACGTCTTGTTAAAGCAGAGATCGTGTCCCCTTATTCCGGGATTCTCATCAATACGGGCGTGGGTAACCCAACCGCGCCATTGATTACGGCGCTTGGAGATAAGCGAGTACCAGGCTGGTGGGGACATGTAGTTGCGTCCACCCATATAAGGGGATAAGGATCCATGCTTTAACCTACGCCTTCTTCCTCCTTCGCCTATCCATTCTTGCGCACTCGAGCTCCAGCGCCCAAGTCCGCACTCCCCACCTCAACCTCCTCCAGCCATGTCCGGAGCGGGAGGCAAATGGATGGTCTCCTCCGTCACGGAGGGACACATCAAAAAGCTGAGGAAGGCCGGATACCTGTCTAACGACATCGCGTACCGGCTTCATGAAAAGGGGCAGCTCATCCCCACCCCTAGGCCCCATGAGAGGGTGGTGTTCCTCCCCCATTTCCTCCACGGACTGGGCTTCCCTCTCCACCCATTTGTCCGGGGGCTCATGTTCTACTACGGCCTGGATTTCCATGATCTGGCCCCGAACTTCGTCCTCAACATCTCGGCGTTTATCGTCGTGTGCGAGGCCTTCCTCTGCATCCGCCCCCATTTCGGCCTATGGCTCAAGACTTACAACGTCAAGCCGAAGGTGGTGCGCGGCAACCAGGCGGAGTGTGGAGGCGCCATGGTGGGCAAGATGGCCAACGTCCTATGGCTTGAGGGCTCGTTTGTGGAGACCCTGAAGGGGTGGCAATCGGGGTGGTTTTACATCACCGAGCCACATGACGCCGAATGGGTCGCACCCCTTGTGTTTCGATCCAGACCCCCTACGCGGCTCACCTCCTGGAAGGAGACGGGCCTGTCGTGGGGCAAGAAGGGAGAGCTGACCAGACTCCAAACATGCGTCCAAACCCTGGTGGACAAGAAGCTCAAACTTGTCAATGTAGTCCAGGTTATGCTCATCCGCTTGATCCTCCCGTGTCAGCAACGGGCTTTCAACCTGTGGGAGTTCGACCCGGCGCGACACCAAAATCTGAGCAGGCTCTTCGACATGATGTATGAAGATGCCTGGAAGGTGCTTTTCAAGGGCGCCGAGGCCCCCGCATCCGCTACTGAGGATCGTGGATTCAGTGCGCAGCGTCACGCCCTCGCGGTAAGCTATTTTTCCTTTTACAGGGTATCAGTTTTTCATAGTTTGACTCCATGCGGGATCTAAGCTCCCTTACCTTTGACAAGATTGGCAGGTGACATCCGGACAGATCAACTGTCCGGCTCCTTTGCCCGAAGGCCCAGCGGACACTCGCTTGGCGAAGCTGCTGGTTCCGGCACCCTATGTGGTGCCGGAGAAGAAGGCCACAAAAAAGGCCGCGGGGACTCGAAAGAGTGCCCGGCGCCAGGAGGTGTCGGATCCATCATCCGATGGTTCTGAGGCCCATTCCTCCCGTGAAGACGAGGAGGAAGAAGAAGAAACCTCTCCCCCTCCAGCGGGAGGAGAGAAGAAAAGGAAGGCCGCCCTCTCTGGGGAGGCCGGAGGGTCCAAGAAGGGGAAAACCCTTCCTCCAGACTACTCCACCGACGCCGATGACGGCGGAGAGGAGTGGCAGGTCAGGGCCAAGCCCCTGGCAAAATCGTAAGTATCCGGATACCAGAGTAATTCATAGTATTCGTTTCTTGCACAGCTTTCCCTTACGTCGAATATGTTTATGCACCCCACCCAAAGACCGGCTCGACGCGTCGTCGAGCGGCTCACTGGACTCGTCGGATGTGAACTCGCTTCCGACGGCTTCCTCCCCCGCCCTACAGACGACACAAAGTGTTGTCCCAACAGGTTCCAAGCCGGGAGGAGGTGGTCCTGGAGGCGCCGCAAGGCGACCTCCCGGATTACAGGAGTAAAGGGGATGAAACCCCCCAGGGCTCCAAGTCTGGCTCTAGGCCGGACACCGCTCCGGAACCTTTAAAGGTTCCAGAGTCCGGCTGGGGACCTCCTTCCAAGAGGAGTAAGTCCACCGTGCCAGTGGCCCCCGTCCAACCGGAGGCGCCGGACTATATGTTGGAGGCGCTCCAAGGCGCCTCCATCGACGAGGAGCACCGCACTATTATGAGTGCGGTGGTCCAGAAGGTTCAGTCCGCCAAGAGCGGACTGACTGAAGCTTGTACTAGCCTTTTAATTGGCTTTGAGGTAAGTAAAGAATGTGTAAATAATATTACCGCATAGACAGTAGCCCCTGATGCTCTGTTTGGTGCTCGGGAAGAAAAGCCGAATAGAGGATCAAATAAAATTCACAGGAGTCTAACAAAAATGAGTCAATATGCATATGCAGGCTTCTCTGCTTGCGTCCGCCGCACTGACTGCGGAAGTGGACATGCTAAAGCAGAACCTCGAGCGGTCCGAGCAAGAGCTCGGGCATGCCAAGAAGCAGCTCGAGGACAATGAAGGTAAGAAATACCTTGTTTTTTAAATATATATAAAAAGGTGCAATTGCAAAGAATGACATGATTATCATGGCTATTGTAGGGGCCACGTCTGAAGTGGAGACCCTTAAGCAAGCGCTGGTCGAGGCTGAGAAGAGGGCGGCCTCGGAGCGCACCGAGCGGGAGAAGTATGAGGCCGAGGTTGGCAAGGTGCGGCAAGAGCTCCAGGCTCTCATGGAGAAACATGAGAGTTTGGAGCTTGACTCAAAGACGCGAGCGTCCGAGCTCGCGGTGGCTATTGAAAATGCCAAGTCTGCCAAGGCCGAATCCCAGAAGACCCTCTAGGAGTTGGATGAGGTGAAGAAGATAGCGGCGGGTAAGGCATTCTTTATGCAAAGCAAACACATAAACGTGAGTTACTTGTTGCTTATGCGAATCCGGAGCTCTCCAGGAGCGTTCGCAGATATTCCCCGGAGTGTGTCTGATGCCGCCGCATTCTATCGAGCCGAGGAGGGAAGCTCGACAGAGAAGGTGTTCTGGTCTCAGTATGCTGAGGCCGGACACCCCGTGCCCCTGAGCGACCAGCTGAAGCAACTGGTCGAGCTCCACAAGGCGACCGAACAGGCCATGAAGGGCCTCATTGTTCGGCTGTGTCCTGGAGGGGCTCTGCCTGGGAGCTATTTCGGGATGGTGCAGCGGCTGGTGGAGGCCTGTCCAAGGCTCGAAGTCATCAAGCACTCCGTCTGCATTGAAGGTGCCCGTAGGGCCCTTGCCCGTGCTAAAGTGCACTGGGGCAAGCTGGATGCTGAGAAGCTTGTGAAGGATGGGCCACCGCCGGGGAAAGAGCATCGCAAGCCCGAGAATTACTATAAGGATGTTCTGAAGGGTGCCTGCCTTGTGGCGGATGAATGTTCTAGGGATGTAATTTTTGAGTGAAACTTGCTCATTTTGTCCTGTGCGCTTGAAAACTTGTTCATATGCGCTAAGCAATTCTATTGGAATTTAAAATATTACCTTATGTGTGGCTTTTTATCAATTCTGAGAGATGGCCAGTCATCGGCTTCTGCCCCCATGCCGCTAGTGCTGGGGTGTTCGGGATAAACCTGAGCGCTCTTTTTCCCATGTTTGGGTCCTTCGAGGGAGGCGCTCAGCCCAACAAACAAGGTAATCGGACTATAATGCGTGAACACTCTCACTTAGCCATAGAATTCTATAATTTTAAATTTCGGCAAAGCCCCTGGTATTCGGAAGAGCGAGTTCGGGGCGCTATCCACGCCTTGGCCGGACAGAGCCGGCTCCTCGCCCTAAGCGACATAAGTCTTTAGGGACTCGAAAAACCTCTCGAACAGCGACCAGCTCTCGCTTCATCATGACAGTCAGTTTTAGCTTTCTCCACTGAGGTGCTCGACCCAGCTCAACTGGGGCACAATCGCAGTGGTTCTCCTAGTGCTACCTTAGCCGATATAGCGGAACGTAAGGCACCAAAACATAGGAGCCGGGCAAACCCAACTATTGACCCAAGACATGATTCGGAGCCGATGCATATAATGCTATAAGTTCGGGGTGCCGCACTTGTTAAAGTGTTCGGACATCTCACACCATATTGAGGGGTACTAAAGCCCCTGGCGTATTTTGGCCGTACCAACGTGTACGGGTGCAACATGTTGTTAAGGAACATATATAAGGAAAAAAAGGTAATGCAAAAATAGACGAAAGCTATGCATTGTTTATTAAAAAGGGTTGCGATCAAAGCAGAACGATGCAAATAATGCGATAAGTGGAAGGTTGGACTAGTTAACATGTCCGTTCCAGGGGCAAGCTGCGGAATAGTATGCGGAGCACGTATACTGCTTGTGATAGAGACCACCTGGGAGTTCCGTAATGCAGCGTGGCTTGTCTGCTTCCCTGGTTGTTGCATCATTTGTGCGGCAATTGAACTGCCGAACAGGCCTTCCGAAGGATGGAGTCCTGAAAGTAAGAGAAAATTAAAAAATCGGCAGCCCTTGGTACGGTTTAAGCCGTGTTTTGGGCGTGCCGTGATGGTGCCCCTCCCCCTGTACCCATGGTATCTCTAGAGCGTAGTTATGTACGCGAAGTACTAGTGTCGCCTTTTTGCGAGGGTTGGGGTTGGGGCCGCATTGCTACGCCTGCTCGGATCGTGCCAGGCGGTCTTGTTGTAGGTTACTCCGGGCGCGCTTGACGGTGTCCGATCGTTTAGTGGCCGGACTGGAGAACTGCTTGGAGAGGCTGCTTTGTACTTCCGCTGCAAGGGCCGCCATGTGCTCCTCCGTTCGGAGGGAGCGTTCGGTGTTTCCATTGACCGTAATTACTCCTCGAGGGCCTGGCATCTTGAGCTTAAGGTATGCGTAGTGTGGTACCGCATTGAACTTAGAAAATGCGGTTCGCCTGAGCAGTGCGTGATAGCCACTGTGAAACGGGACTATGTCAAAGATTAGCTCCTCGCTTCGGATATTATCCAGAGATCCGAAGACCACTTCAAGTGTGACTAAGACTGTACAGTTGGCCTCTACACCTGGTATTACACCCTTAAAGGTCGTTTTGGTGGGCTTAATCCTCGAGGGATCTATGCCCATTTTCCGCACTGTATCCTGGTAAAGCAGGTTCAGGCTACTGCCGCCGTCCATAAGGACTCTAGTGAGATGAAATCCGTCAATAATTGGGTCTAAAACCAATGCGGCGAATCCGCCATGACGGATGCTAGTGGGATGGTCCCTTCGATCAAAGGTGATCGGGCAGGAGGACCATGGGTTGAACTTTGGGGCGACTGGCTCTACCGCATATACGTCCCTTAACGCGCGCTTCCGCTCCCTTTTGGGGACGTGGGTTGCATATATCATGTTTACCGCCCGCACTTGTGGGGGAAAACCCTTCTGTCCACTGTTGTTCGGCGGCCGGGGCTCCTCGTCGTCATCGCTATGCAGCCCCTTGTCTTCATTTTCGGCGTTTAACTTGCCTGCCTGCTTGAACACCCAACAATCCCTGTTGGTGTGATTGGCCGGCTTTTCGGGGGTGCCATGTATCTGGCACAAGCGTTCGAGTATTCGGTCCAAACTGGACGGGCCCCTAGGATTCCTTTTGAATGGCTTTTTCCGCTGACCGGATTTAGAGCCTCTGAATCCGGCATTAACTGCCGTATCCTCAGCGTTGTCACCGTTAATGCGGCGCTTCTGCTTGTTGCGACACGACCTGCCACTATTGTTTCTGGTGTCCGAATTACCAGGGTTCTTGGTCATATTGTTGCTACGAGCAAGCCAGCTGTCTTCTCCCGTGCAAAAGTGGGTCATGAGTGTCGTGAGTGCTGCCATAGATTTCGGCTTTTCCTGTCCAAGGTGCCGGGCCAGCCACTCGCCACGGATATTGTGCTTGAAGGCTTCTAGGGCCTCAGCGTCCAGACAGTCAACTATTTGATTTTTCTTTGTTAGGAACCGTGTCCAGAATTGCCTGGCCGATTCCTCTGGCTGCTGAATTACATGACTTAGGTCATCGGCGTCTGGGGGTCGCACATAAGTGCCCTGGAAATTGTCGAGGAATGTGGCTTCCAGGTCCTCCCAACAACTGATTGATCCTGTTGGCAAGCTGTTAAGCCAATGCCGAGCTGGTCCTTTAAGCTTGAGTGGGAGGTATTTGATGGCGTGGAAATCATCACCGCGGGCCATGTCGATATGAAGGAGATAATCCTCGATCCATACCGCAAGATCTATTGTGCCATCATATGATTCGATGCTTACGGGTTTGAAACCCTCGGGGATTTGATGATCCATTATTTCGTCTGTAAAGCATAGTGGGTGTGCGGCGCCTCTGTACTGGGCTATATCATGACGTAGCTCCAATGAGCCTTGTCTACTGTGTTTGGCCCTGCCGAATTTGTGGCCGGCGTGACGGTTACCGTCTCGAGCCGTGGGGCGCCCACGCGATTCGTAGATCGATCTTGTTTGCCTTGCCTTGTCCTCCAACATGTCTCGTAAGTCCGGCGCATATTCCCGTGCCTTGGTACGGGGTGCGGCTTGAGTGGAGGGCCGAGAGGCCTCTCTGTCGCGGCCACGAGGTGGCCGGTCGGCCGCATCAAATGCTTCCTCCTCTAATTGGGGTAGCAACCTGCGCTTTGGGTAGCTCTTGGAGGGGCGTTCGAGTTTATGCTCTTCGGCCGCAAGGACTTCAGTCCATTTGTCGACTAGCAAATCTTGATTAGCTCTAAGCTATTGCTGTTTTTTCTTGAGGCTTCTTGCCGTGGCCATAAGCCTGCGTTGAAAACGCTCTTGCTTGGCGGGATCCTCTGGCACGACGAATTCGTCATCGTCTAGGCTTGCCTCGTCTTTGGAGGGAGGCATATAATTATCGTCCTCGACCTCTCTGTCAGCCGCTCTCTCATGAGGGCTGGTTTCTCCATCCTCCTATGCTAAATCCTGCTGGAGGGGGTTTTCTTCGGTGCTTTCCAGAGTATTGTTATCTCCCGTGCTGGAATCACCGTATTTGTTTTGGCGGGATTTTGAGCGGCGCCGCTGACGCTGGCGCTTAGGCTGTTTCTTGGAGGGGTCATCCTCCGCTGTTCCATCGCCATCTCCCTCTTTTGGGGTGTCCACCATGTATATGTCATATGACGAGGTGGCTTTCCAGGGCCTAGTAGGCGCTGGTTCTTCATCATCTCCTTCATCGACGTCCATACCGTCGATGTCTTCGGAGTCGAAGTCGAGCATGTCGGTTAAGTCGTCGACAGTGGCTACAAAGTGGGTGGTGGGTGGGCTTTGAATTTCTTCATCATCCATACCCCAACCTTGCTGACCATAGTCCGGCCAGGGCTCTCCTGATAAAGAGAGAGACTTCAGTGACTTCAGGATATCGCCGAAAGGCGAGTGCTGAAAGATGTCCGCGGCAGTGAACTCCATGATCGGCGCCCAATCGGATTCGATCGGCAGGGGCGCGGAGGGTTCGGAGTCCGGAGAGGAGTCCGACTCCTTGGAGTCACGAGTCTCGCAGAGTACGGGGCTGGTGTTCGGCTCAATCGCCATTGGGGTTGCAGCCCCCGAGGTGGCATCCAACTGCCCATCCTCGATCGGCGCAGTTGGCTCCGAATTGAGGGTCAGAGCCGATGCGGGTGCGGCCTCCAGAGCACTGTTCGGAGGCAGAGCTAGATCATGCTTGTCGTGATAGTGCGGCGCGCTCGACAGTGGCTCGAATCCGTCGAAGATCAAGTCCCCGTGGATGTCAGCCGTGTAGTTTAAACTTCCAAGTCTGACCTGACGGCCAGGGGCGTAGCTTTCAATCTGCTCCAGACGGCCGAGCGAATCAGCCCGCAGTGCGAAGCCGCCGAAGATGAAGATCTGTCCGGGGAGGAAGGTCTCACCCTGGACTGCATCGCTATTGATGATCGTGGGAGCCATCGAGCCTGATGGCGACGACACAGAGGAACTCTCAATGAAAGAACCAATGTCAGTGTCAAAACCGGTGGATCTCCGGTAGGGGTCCCGAACTGTGCGTCTAGGCCGGATGGTAACAGGAGGCAAGGGACACGAAGTTTTACCCAGGTTTGGGCCCTCTCGATGGAGGTAAAACCCTACGTCCTGCTTGATTAATATTGATGATATGGGTAGTACAAGAGTAGATCTACCACGAGATCGGAGAGGCTAAACCCTAGAAGCTAGCCTATGGTATGATTGTTGATGTGTATGTTGTCCTACGGACTAAAACCCTCCGGTTTATATAGACACCGGAGAGGGTTAGGGTTACACAAAGTCGGTTACAATGGTAGGAGATCTTCATATCCGTATCACCAAGCTTGCCTTCCACGCCAAGGAAAGTCCCTTCCGGACACGGGACGGAGTCTTCAATCTTGTATCTTCACAGTCCAGGAGTTTGGCTGAAGGTATAGTCCGGCCATCCGGACACCCCCTAATCTAGGACTCCCTCAGTTAGGGTTACACAAGGTCGGTTACAAAGGAGGAGATATCCATATACGTATTTCCTAGCTTGCCTTCCACGCCAAGTAGAGTCCCATCCGGACACGAGATGAAGTCTTCAATCTTGTATCTTCATAGTCTAACAGTCCGGCCAATGGAGATAGTTCGGCTGTCCGGAGACCCCCTAATCCAGGACTCCCTCAGTAGCCCCTGAACCAGGCTTCAATGACGATGAGTCCGGCGCGCAGTTGTCTTCGGCATTGCAAGGCGGGTTCCTTCTCCGAATACATCACAGAAGAATTTGAATACGAGGATAGTGTCCGACCCTGCAAAATAAGTTCCACACTTCGCCGTAGAGAATAATGCTTTCGCAGATCTAATCCGCTAGCTTGCTTTGGCAACATGACGTTACGTCTTAACCCGGTGATTATTCGAACCATTTCTTTTAACCAGCCCCGCACATAAGGCGAGGCAGTTTTTTGACACGTCTTGTCAAAGCAGAGATCGTGTCCCCCTATTACGGGATTCTCATCAATACGGGCATGTGTAACCCAACCGCGCCATCAATTGCGGCACTTGGGGGATAAGCGAGTTTTACTAGGCAAGTGGGGACGTTTAATTTTGTCCGCCCATATAAAGGGATAAGGATTCACCTTTCTATCCACGCCTTCTTCCTCCTCTGCTCATCCGCTCCCGCATACTCGAGCTCTAGCGCCCAAGTCCTCACTTCCATCTCAACCTTCTCCAACCATGTTCGGAGCGAGAGGCAAGTGGATGGTCTCCTCCCTCACGGAGGGAGACGTCAAGAAACTAAGGAGAGCCGGATACCTGCACGACGATATCGCGCACCGACTCCCAGATGAGGGATAGCTCATCCCCACGCCAGAGCTCCATGAGAGGGTGGTATTCCTCACCCATTTACTCCGCAGACTGGGATTTCCTCTCCATCCCTTCGTCCGGGGGCTCATGTTTTATTATGGCCTGGATTTCCACGATCTGGCCCCGAACTTCATCCTCAACATCTCGGCGTTTATCATCGTGTGCGAGGCCTTCCTCCGCATCAAGCCTCACTTCGGCTTATGGCTGAAGACCTTCAATGTCAAGCCGAAGGTAGTGAGCGGCCGCCAGGCGGAGTGCGGAGGCGCCATGGTGGGCAAGATGCCCAACATCACGTGGCTCGAGGGCACCTTCATGGACACCATAAAGGGGTGGCAATTGGGGTGGTTCTATATCACCGAGCCACGCGACCCCGCATTGGTAACGGCCCCCGAGTTCTGATCTGGCATCCCCACGCGGCTCACCTCCTGGAAAGAGAAGGGCCTGTCCTGGGGTAATTCAAAAGAGCTGACCGGATTCCAGTCATGTATTCAGAACATGGTGGATAAGAAGCTCAAGCTTGTCAACATAGTCCAGGTTATGCTCGTTCGCCGGATACTCCCGTGCCAACAACGGGAGTTTACCTTGTGGGAGTTCAATCCGGCGCAACACCGAACTCTGAACAGGCTCTTCGACACGACTCATGAAGATGCCTGGAGGGTGCTGTTCAAGGGCACCGCGGTCCGTCCGCCCATTACTGACGATCGTGGATTCAGCGCGAAGCGCCACGTCAGTGCAGTAAGTTGTTTTACCTCTTACATGATATTTGTTATATATATAGATTAGCTCTATGCGGGATCTAAACTCCCGTAATTTTGACAGGACTGGCAGAAGATGGCTGGACAGATCGACTGTCCGGCTCCCTTGCCCGAAGGCCCCGCAGACACTCTTCTGACGAAGATGCTGACTCCGACCCCTTATAAGGTGCCGGAGAAGACCAAGAAGGCCAAGGGAGCTCGAAAGAGTTCCCGACGCCAGGCGTCGTCGGACTCACCGTCCGATGACTCTGCGGTGCACTCTTCCCCTGAAGACGAGGAAGAGGAAGAGGAGGCTCCCCCACCGACTAGGGGAGACAAGAAAAGGAAGGCCACCCCAACTGGGGAGGCCGAAGGGTCCAAGAAGGGAAGGACGCTCCTTCCGGACAGCTCCACCACCACGCCGACGAAAGTGAAGACGAGTGGTTGCCCAGGGGCAAGCCCCAGGGGAGATCGTAAGTATTCGGATACCAAAGTAACCCATAGGATTCCTTTGTCGCATTGCTTTCCCTAACGCCAAACTCAATTGTGCAGGCCGCCCGGAGCCAATATTGAGGTATCCTCGGACGGCTCCCTGGGCGCGTCGGACATGGTAGCGATCCAGTCCCGACGGCCACCTCCCCTCATCCGGCCGACGACACCGAGGTGCTGTCTCAAGAGGCACCGGATCGGGGGGGGGGGACAGTCCCGGAGGCGCCTCAAGGTGACCTTCTGGACTCCGGGAGCCGAGGGGACGGGGTCCCCGGAAGCTTCAAGTTCGGCCCTCAGCCGAACACCACGCCAAACCCTCCAACGGATCCGAGCTCGGGCAGGCGGTCCCCTTCTAAGGAGGGTGAGACGCCAGTGCCGGTGACCTCTGTCGACCCAGAGTCGCCGGACACTATGTTGGAAGCACTTCGCAGCGCTTCCATCGAGGAGGAGCACGGCACTATCATGAGTGCGGTGATCCAGAAGGTTCAGTCTGCCAAGAGCGGATTGACTGAAGCCTGTACTAGCCTTCTAACAGGCTTCGAGGTAAGTATTTTAAAATGTAGTAGAAGTGTTACCGCATAGACAGTAGCCCCTGATGCTTTGTTCGGTGTTCACAAAGAAAAGCCGAACAGAGGATCAAATAATATCGCAGGAGTCTAATATAAGTATGTCAATATGCATGTGCAGGCTTCGCTGCTGGCGTCCACCGCTCTAACTGCGGAGGTCGCCGTACTGGAGGAGGCCCTCGAGGGGTCCCAAAAAGAGCTCGGCCTTGCTAAGAGGCAGCTCGAAGAGAACAAGGGTAACTAATACCCCATCTGTAGATGAGAAAAAAGGACGTGATTGCTAAATGACAGGATCACTGTATGTTTGCCAGGGGCCACGACCGAGGTGGCGACCCTGAAGCAAGCGTTGTCCTAGGCCGAAGAAAAGCCGGCCCGGGAGTGCACCGATCGAGAGAGGCACGAGGCTCGAGTGGGCGAGGTGCAGCAAGAGCTTCAGGCTCTCGTGACAAAGCACGAGGCGTTGGAGCTTGACTTGAAGACGAGAGAGTCTGAGCTTGCCGCGGCCCGCGAGAGCGCGAAGAGTGCCAAGGCCGAGGCCCAGAAGGTCCTTCAGGAGATCGACGCGATGAAGAAGATAGCGGTGGGTAAGGCTTTCTATATGCAAAGCAAGCATGCAACGGTGAATTACCGATTACTTACCCGAATCCGGAGCTCTTCAGGAGCATTCGTAGATTTGCCCCGCAGTGTGTCCGATGCTGCACTATTCTACCAGGCTGAGGACGGAAGCTCGATGGAGAAGTTGTTCTGGTCTCAGTATGCTGAGGCTGAACATCCGGTGCCAATGAGCGACCAGCTAAAGCAGATGGCCGAGCTACATAAGGCGGCCGATCAGGCCATGAAGGGCTTCATAGTCCGGTTGTGGCCAGGCGACGCCCTTCCGAAAAGCTTCTTCGGCCTGGTGAGGCGGCTTGTGGATGCCTGCCCATGGCTGGAGGTCGTCAAGCAATCCGTCTGCATTGAAGGTGCACGCTGGGCCTTCACCCATGTAAAAACGTAGTGGGTCAAGCTAGACGCTGTGAAGCTGATCAAGGAGGGGCCGCCGGAGGGCAAGGAGCAGCGCCACCCCGAGATGTACTATGAGGGTGTTTGCAAAATGTAATATTTGAATGAGACTTGCTCGTTTTGTCCTGTATGTATGAAAACTTGTATCGTTTTCGATATGCAACGCTTGTGTGAATTTAAAATATTACCTTCTGTTTGGCTGTTTATCCAATCTGAGAGATGCCTAGTCCTCGGCTTCTGCCCCCATGCCACGAGTGCCGGGGTGTTCGGGATAAACCTGAGCACTCTTGTTCCCATGTTTGGGTCCTTCGAGGGAGGTGCTCAGCACAACAAACAAGGCAACCGGATTAATAATGCTTTATCACTCTCACTTAGCCATAGAATTCTATAATTTCAAATTTCGGCGAAGCCCCTGGTATTCAGAAGGCCGAATTCGGGGCGCGATACACGCCTGTAAGCCGGACGGAGCCGACCCCTCGCCCTAAGCGACATAAGTCTTTAGGGACTCGAAAAACCTTGCCGAATAGCGACCAGTCTCTTGCCTTATCATGACAGTCAATTTTAGCTTTCTCTACTGAGGTTCTCGGCCCGGCAGAACCGGGGCACAATCGCAGTAGTTCTCCTAGCGTTACCTTAGCCGATAGAGCGGAACATAAGGTACCAAAACATAGGAGCCGGGCAAACCCAATATTTGACCAAAAACATGATTCGGAGCTGATGCATATAATGCTATAAGTTCGGGGTGCCGCACTTGTGAAAGTGTTCGGACTTTTCACACCATATTGTGGGTACGTAAGCCCGTGGTGCATTGGCCGTACCAGAGTGTATGGTTGCTAGGCGTCATTAATGAACACATAGATGTGTATACATATGACAAAAATGCGATAATAATCGTAATGTCATGCATTGTATATTAAAAAATTGCATTAAAGCAGAGTGATACAGATAGTGTAATGAGCAAAAGAGTAGGACTATGTCCCTTCCAAGGGCGAGCTGAGGAATTATGTGAAATCTATAATCCACCTGGGAATTCCGTAGTCATCGGCCTCCTTGGTTGTTGTATCATGTGTTCGGCAATAGAGCTGCCGGACAGAGTTTCCAGAGATTGAAGTCCTGAAAGAAAAAAGAAAAATAACCAAACGGGAAGCCCCTAGTGCAATTTAGGCCGCGTTTTGGGACGTGCCGTAGTTGTGCCTCCCCCTCCCCATCTATGCCCATGGTATTTTTAATGCGTAATGATGTACACGTGGCACGAACAACGTCGTTGGGCTGGGATTGGGGTGGCCATCGTATTGCTACGCGAGCTCAGATCGCGCCAGGCGGTCTATGTGCCGATTGCCCCGAGTGCGCTTGAAGGTGTCCGGGCTTTGAAATGCCGAACTGGTAGATTGCCTTGAGAGGCTGCTTTGCACTTCTGCTGCAAGGGCCGCGGTGTGCTCCTCTGTTCGGAGAGAGCGCTCTGTGTTTCCGTTGACTGTAATAACTCCGCGAGGTCTTGGCATCTTGAGCTTGAGGTATGCATAATGTGGTACCGCATTGAATCTAGCGAATGCGGTTCGTCCGAGCAGTGCGTGATAACCACTGCGGAACGGGACTATATCAAAGATTAAATCTTCGCTTCGGAAGTTATCCAGGGATCCGAAGACCACTTCCAGTGTAATTGAGCCTGTGCAGTGGGCCTCTACGCCTGGAATGACGCCTTTAAAGGTCGTCTTTGTGGGTTTGATCCTTGGGGGGTCTATACCCATTTTGTGCACTGTGTCATGATAAAGCAGGTTCAGGCTGCTGCCGCCGTCCATGAGGACTCGAGTGAGGTGAAATCCGTCGATGATTGGGTCTAGGACCAGTGCGGCGAATCCGCCGTGACAGATACTAGTGGGGTGGTCCCTGCGATCGAAGGTGATTGGACAGGAGGACCAAGGGTTGAACTTCGGGGCGACTGGCTCCAGCGCATATATGTCCGTGAGCGCACGCTTCCGCTCCCTCTTGGGGATGTGGGTTGCGTATATCATGTTCACCGTCCGTACTTGTGGGGGGAACCTCTTCTGTCCCCCGGTGTGCGGCTGCCGGGGTTCTTCCTCGTCATCGCTATGCGGCCCCTTGTCCTTGTTTTCGGTGATTAACTTGCCGGTCTGCTTGAACACCCAACAAATCCCTGTTGGTGCGATTGGCTGGCTTGTCTGGGGTGCCGTGTATTTGACACGAGCGATCGAGTATACGGTCCAAGCTGGACAGACACGGTGTACTTTGTTTGAATGGCTTTTTCCGCTGACCGGGTTTAGATCCTTTGAATCCGGCATTGACTGCCGTATCCTCGGTACTTTCGCCGTTAATGCGACGCTTATGCTTGTTGCGACGTGACCTGCTGTTGCCATCCTTGGTATCTGAGGTACCATGGTTCTTTGATATGTTGTTACTGCGAGCCAACCAGCTGTCTTCTCCCGCACAAAAGCGGGTCATGAGCGTCGTGAGGGCTGCCATAGATTTTGGCTTTTCCTGACCAAGGTGCCGGGCTAGCCTCTCGTCTCGGATGTTGTGCTTGAAAGCCGCTAAGGCCTCCGCATCCGGACAGTCAACGATTTGGTTTTTCTTTGTAAGGAACCGAGTCCAGAATTGCCTGGCCGACTCTTCTGGCTGCTGAACTATGTGGCTCAAGTCATCGGTGTCTAGTGGTCGCACATAAGTGCCCTGAAAGTTGTCGAGGAATGCGGCTTCCAGATCTTCCCAACAGCTAATGGAGTCCGCTAGCAAGCTGTTAAGCCAATGTCGTGCTGGTCCTTTGAGTTTTAGTGGGAGGTACTTGATGGCATGTAAGTCATCACCGCGGGCCATGTGGATGTGGAGGAGGAAGTCCTCAATCCGTACCGCAGGATCTGTTGTGCCGTCGTATGATTCAATGTTTACAGGTTTGAAACCTTCTTGGAATTGATGTTCCATTACTTTGTCTGTGAAGCATAAGGGGTGTGCGGCGCCTCTGTATTGGGCTATATCGCGACGCAACTCGTATGGGTCCTGCTCGCTATGTTCGGCCCGGCTGGATTTGCTTTTACTGTATCCGGCGTGATGTTTACCGTCTCGTAGAGTGGTGCGCCCTCGTGATCCATAGATCGATCTTGAGTGCTTTGCTTTGTCCTCCAATATGTCTCGCAGGTCTGGCGTATCTCCCCATGCCTTTTTATTTGGATGGCGTTGGGGTGGGGCTGAGCTTTCGGCAGGAATGCCTCTCTATCGCGGCCACGAGGTGGCCGGTCAGCCGTATCATATGCTTCTTCCTCCAGTCGGGGTAGTAACCTGCGCCTTGGGTAACTCTTGGAGGGACGCTCGAGTTTATATTCCTCGGCTGCGAGGACTTTAGTCCATTTGTCAGCTAGCAGATCTTGATCAGCTTGAAGTTGTTGCTGCTTTTTCTTCAGGCTATTTGTTGTGGCCATAAGCCTGCGCTTGAAGCGCTCTTGTTCGACGGGATCCTCTGGTACGGCGAATTCATCATCGCCGAGGCTTGCCTCGTCTTCAGAGGGGGGCATGTAATTGTCATCCTCCTCCTCTCCGCCAGCCGCTCTCTCAGGAAAGCTGGCACCTTCATCCTCCTGATCTAACTCTTGCTGGAGGGGGTTTTCGTTGTCTTCGGCACTATCCGGAGTGTTATTATCTCCTGCGCCGGTATCATCACTTTTGCTTTGGCGGGACTTAGAGCGGCGCCGGTGACGTTGGCGCTTGGGTTGCTTCTTGGAGGGGTCATCCTCCGCTATATCGTCGCCGTTGCCTTCATTGGGTGTATCCACCATGTATATGTCATACGACGAGGTGGCTTTCTAGTGCCCTATAGGTGCTGGTTCATGTTCGTCTCCTACATCGTCGTCCATACCATTGATGTATTCGGAGTCGACGTCGAGCATGTCGGTTAAATCATCGATAGTGGCTACAAAGTGGGTGGTGGGTGGGCGTCGAATTTCTTCGTCATCCGCATCCCAGTCCTGTTGGCCATAATCCGGCAGGGCTCTCCTGACAAAGAGAGAGACCTTAGTGAATTCAGAATGTCATCGAAGGGCGAGTGCTGAAAGATATCCGCGGTAATGAATTCCATGATCGGCACCCACTCGGATTCGATTGGCAGGGGCGCGGATGGTTCGGGGTCCGGAAGAGAGTCCAGCACCATGGAGTCACAGGCTGTGCAGAGGATTATGCTAGTGTTTGGCTTGATCACCGTCGAGACTGCAGCCCCTCAGGCAGTGTCTAGCCACCCGTCCTCGATTGGCGTAGTTGGCTCCGAGCTAAGGGTCGGAGCTGGTGTGGGCGCGGCCTCTGGAGTACCGTCCGGTGGCAGAGCTAGGTCATGCCCATCAAGATAGTGCGGCACGCCCGGCTGTGGCTCGAATCCGTCGAAGATCAAGTCTCCCCGGATGTCGGCCGTGTAGTTCAAACTTCCAAATCTGACCTGATGGCCAGGGGCGTAGCTTTCAATCTGCTCCAGATGGCCAAGCGAATTAGCCCGCAGTGCAAAGCCGCCAAATACGAAGATCTGTCCGGGGAGAAAAGTCTCACCCTGGACCGCATCGCTACCGATGATAGTAGGAGCCATCAATCCTAACGGCAACGACACAGAGGAACTCTCAATGAAAGCACCAATGTCGGTGTCAAAACCGGCGGATCTCGGGTAGGGGGTCCCGAACTGTGCGTCTAGGCCGGATGGTAACATGAGGCAAGGGACACGAAGTTTTACCCAGGTTTGGGCCCTCTTGATGGAGGTAAAACCCTACGTCCTACTTGATTAATATTAAAGATATGGGTGTTACAAGAGTAGATCTACCACGAGATCAGAGAGGCTAAACCCTAGAAGCTAGCCTACGGTATGATTGTATGTTGTGATTGTTGTCCTACGGACTAAAACCCTCCGGTTTATATAGACATCGGAGAGGGTTAGGGTTACACAAGGCCGGTTACAAAGGAGGAGATATCCATATACGTATTGCCTAGCTTGCCTTCCACGCCAAGTAGAGTCCCATCCGGACACGAGACGGAGTCTTCAATCTTGTATCTTCATAGTCTAACAGTCCGACCAATGGAGATAGTCCGGCTGTCCGGAGACCCCCTAATCCAGGACTCCCTCACCCCCTCTATGCAGCGGTGTAACCTCTCTCTTACCTGCTGTAATCTCTACTTAAACATGGTGCTCAATGCTATATATTATTTCCCAATGATGTATGGCTATCCTATGATGTTTGAGTAGATCCGTTTTGTCCTATGGGCTATTTGATGATCAAGATTGGTTTGAGTTGCATGTTTTATTATTGGTGCTGTCCTATGGTGCTCTCCGTGTCGCGCAAGCGTGAGGGATCCCTATTCTAGGGTGTTGCAATATGTTTATGATTCTCTTATAGTGGGTTGCGTGAGTGACTGAAACACAAACCCGAGTAAGGGGGTTGTTGCGTATGGGATAAAGAGGACTTGATACTTTAATGCTATGGTTGGGTTTTACCTTAATGATCTTTAGTAGTTGCGGATGCTTGCTAGAGTTCCAATCATAAGTGCATATGATCCAAGTAGAGAGTTTATGTTAGCTTATGCCTCTCCCTCATATAAAATTGCAATAATGATTACCGGTCTAGTTATCGATTGCCTAGGGACAGATAACTTTCTCGTAACAACAAACTTTCTACTAAAACTAACTTAGTTGTGTCTTTATCTAAACATCCACTTACTTTTATTTACATGCTCTTTATTATCTTGCAAACTTGTCTAACAACACCTACAAAGTACTTCTAGTTTCATACTTGTTCTAGGTAAAGCGGACATCAAGCATGTGTAGAGTTGTATCGGTGGTCGATAGAACTTGAGGGGATATTTTTTCTGCCTTTAGCTCCTCGTTGGGTTCGACACTCTTACTTATTGAAAACTGATGCGATCCCCTATACTTGTGGGTTATCAATTCTCCCAAAAGAAGAAGTAGAAGAGAAAAATCACCACCAAGAGAGAGGAGTAGAGATGACTGTTATGAACGAAGGACATCACGGAGAAGCAAGGATTTCGAAAGGAAGGACAAGTCATCAAAGAGCTAAACAAAACTAAGACATCAAGCTCATGTTGGTGAATGGGTATCCGGCTCCGACTCCGACAATCACTCAGAAAGAAGTTATCACTCCGACTCCAAATATACTCAAGAGGAAGGTGTTGCCGGTCTAGCACTTGTGTCAACCAACTCCTACGACATATTTGAGTCACCAAATGAAGGAATTGTGCTAAGTTGCTAAAATCTACCAAGTATTAAAATTGGGAAAAGGCTAGATTTTTATTTGGTCAAGTAGTCTAATCACCCCCCTCTAGACATACTTTCGATCCTACACTTTTCCATAAACCATTTTATACGGAGACATACCCATAGGATTCTTATAAGCAGTTCTATAAGCCCACGATGCATCATCAAGTTTCTTAGACCAATTCTTTCTAGATCTATTAACAGTCTTTTGCGTAATTAATTTAAGCTCTCTATTGCTTAATTCTACTTGACCAGTAGACTGGGGATGATATGGAGATGCAATTCTATGATTAACATCATACTTAGCAAGCATTTTACCGAAAGCACCATGAATAAAATGTGAGCCACCATCAGTCATTAAATGTCTAGGGACTCCAAACCTCAGAAAAATAACTTCTTTAAGCATCTTAATAGAAGTGTTATGATCAACACTACTAGTTGGAATAGCTTCTACCCACTTAGTAACGTAATCAACAACAACTAAAATATGTGTATACCCATTATAGGAAGGAAAAGGTCCCATATAATCAAAGCCCCAAACATCAAATGGTTCAATAACAAGTGAATAGTTCATAGGCATTTCCTGACATCTACTAATATTACCAATTCTCTGGCATTCATCACAAGATAAGACAAACTTACTGGCATCCCTAAATAGAGTGGGCCAATAGAAGCCGGATTGCAATACCTTATGTGCAGTTCTACCTCCAGCGTGGTGTCCTCCGTAAGACTTGGAGTGACACTTGCGTAGAATCTATTCCTATTCATGCTCAGGTACATAATGTCTAATAACACCATCTACTCCTTCTTTATAAAGGTGTGGATCATCCCAAAAGTAATGTCTTAAATCATAGAAAAACCTTTTCTTTTGTTGGTATGTGAAACTAGGTGGTATAAATTTAGCAACAATATAATTAGCATAATCAGCATACCATGGAGTACTATGAGAAGCATTTATGACATTTAATTGTTCATCATGAAAGCTATCATCAATAGGTAGTGGGTCATCAAGAACATTTTCTAACCTAGACAAGTTGTCTGCAACGGGGTTCTCAGCTCCCTTTCTATCAATAATATGCAAATCAAATTCTTGTAGCAAGAGAACCCATCTAATAAGTCTAGGTTTAGCATCTTTCTTTTCCATAAGATATTTAATAGCAGCATGATCAATGTGAACAGTTACTTTGGAATCAACAATATAAGGTCTGAACTTATCACATGCAAATACAACTGCTAAAAATTCTTTTTTAGTGGTAGCATAATTTCTCTGGGCACTGTCTAGAGTTTTACTAGCATACTAAATAGCATTTAATTTCTTATCAACTCTTTGTCCTAGAACAACACCAACAACATAATCACTAGCATCACACATAATTACAAAGGGTAAGTTCCAATTAGGTGGCTGAACAATAGGAGCAGAAATCAAGGCTTTCTTAAGTATTTCAAATGCTTCTACACAATCATCAACAAAAACAAAGGGAACATCTTTTTGTAAGAGATTAGTGAGAGGCCTAGAAATTTTAGAGAAGTCTTTAATAAACCTCCTATAGAAACCAGCATGACCAAGGAAACTTCTTATACCTTTGATATCTTTAGGACATGGCATCTTTTCAATAGCATCTACTATAGCTTTATCAACTTCAATACCTCTTTCAGAAATTTTATGCCCCAAGACAACACCTTCGTTAACCATAAAGTGGCACTTCTCCTAATTCAAGATGAGATTTGTTTCTTCACATCTCTACAAAACTTGATCAAGGTTGCTTAAGCAATCATCAAAAGAAGTTCCGTAAACGGAGAAATCATCCATGAAAACCTCAACAATCTTTTCACAAAAGTCAGAGAATATAGCAGTCATACATCTTTGAAATGTAGCAGGTGCATTGCATAAACCAGAAGGCATACGTCTATATGCAAAGGTACCAAAAGGGCAAGTAAAAGTGGTTTTCTCCTGATCCTCTTTTGACATAGGTATTTGAGAGAAACCAGAATAACCATCTAGAAAGCAAAAATGAGTATGTTTGGATAGTTTTTCTAGCATTTGATCAATAAAAGGTAGATGGTAATGATCTTTTCTAGTAGCTTTTCGTGAAAATCAATTACCATTCTATAACTTGTAACAATTCTTTGAGGAATCAATTCATTCTTATCATTAGGAACAACAGTAATACCTCCCTTCTTACGGACACAATGAACTAGGCTTACCCATTGACTATCAGCAATAGGATCGATTATACCTGCCTCCAGAAGCTTTAGTATTTCATTTATTACCACTTCTTTCATCTTAGGATTTAACCGTCGTTGATGATCAACAACTGGTTTGGCATCTTTCTCCAATTTAATTTTGTGCTGACATAGAGTGGGACTAATGCCCTTAAGATCATTGAGAGTATATCCAATAGCGGCTTGGTGCTTCTTTAGAGTTTTCAATAATTTCTTTTCTTCATGCTCTGAAAGGTTAGCACTAATAATAACAGGATATATCTTCTTTTCATCAAGATAAGCATATTTCAGAGTATCAGGTAATTGTTTAAGCTCAAACATAGGATCACCCTTAGGTGGAGGAGGATCCCCAAGGATTTCAATAGGCAAATTGTGTTTCAGAATATGTACTTGATTAAAGAATACTTCATCCATTTCCCTTCTTTCATTCATAAACATATCATTTTCATGGTCTAGCAAATATTGTTCTAAAGGATCATTAGGAGGCACAACAATAGAAGCAAGACCAATAATTTCATCCTTACTAGGCATTTCTTTATCACGAGGTTATCTAAGAAATTTAGAGAAATTGAAATCATGAGACATATCCCCTAAACCAATAGTGGCAGTATCTTTCTCGCAGTCTATCTTAGCATTAATAGTATTCAAGAAGGGTCTACCAAATATAATGGGACAAAAATTATCTTGTGGGGAACCAAGAACAGCAAAATCTGTAGGATATTTTATTTTCCCACACAAGACTTCAATATCTCTAACAATCCCAATTGGTGATATAGTATCTCTATTAGCAAGCTTAATAGTAACATCAACATCTTCTATCTCAGCAGGTGCAATATCATTCATAATTTCTTTATATAAGGTATAAGGAATTCCACTCACGCTAGCACCCACATCACATAAGCCATGATAACAATGATCTCCAATTTTAACATAAACAACAGGCATGCCAACAACAGGTCTATGTTTATCTTTCATATCAGGTTTAGCAATTCTAGCAGCTTCATCACAGAAATAAATAACATGCCCATCAATATTATCAACCAAGAGATCTTTAACCATAGCAATACTAGGTTCAACTTTAATTTGCTCAGGGGGTTTAGGTGTTCTAGTATAACTCTTACGAACCACAGTTGAAGCTTTAGCATGATCCTTTTTTCTAACAGGAAAAGGGGGTTTCTCAATATAAGCAGTAGGAACAATAGGATCAACATTGTAAGTAATAGTTTCTTCTTCAACTTTAATACGTTCTACTACTTTAAATTCAATGGGAGGATGATATTTAAACCACTTCTCCTTAGGGAGATCAACATGAGTAGCAAAATATTCACAGAAAGAAGCTACTATCTCAGAGTCAAGTCCATATTTAGTGCTAAAATCACAAAAAGCATCGGTGTCCATAAAAGATTTAACACGATCAAACTTAAGGTTTATACCTGACTCTTTACCTTCATCTAGTTCCCAATATTCAGAGTTGCATTTAATTCTTTCCAATAAATCACATTCGAATTCAATATCCTTCTTCATATGGGAGCCAATACAAGAAGTATCGAGCATGGATCGATCATTATGAGAAAGCCGAGCATAATTTTTTTGAATAATAATTTCTCTTGAGAGTTCATGATTGGAACATGAATATAACATTGACTTAAGACTCCCCCAAGCTTGAGCGATACTTTCTCCTTCACGAGGCCAAAAATTACATATATAATTCCAATCACGATGAACCAGATGCATAGGATAAAACTTCTGATGAAATTCCAATTTCAATCGGTTGTAGTTCCATGATCCAGTATAATCCAATAGCCTATACCATGTTAATGCCTTTCCCTTCAAAGATAAAGGGAAGACCTTCTTCTTGACAACATCCTCGGGCATGCCTGCAAGCTTAAATAATCCACAAACTTCATCCACATAGATTAGGTGCATATCGGGATGTAATGTTCCATCTCCTGCATAAGGATTAGCTAGCAGTTTCTCTATCATACCCGAAGGAATTTCATAATAAATATTTTCAGTAGGTGTAGTAGGTTGAGGAGCAACTCTTTGCTCTTACGGTCAGTGTCAAGATACCCCGAATAAGCCCCTCAAAGGATTATTTTCCATAGTAACAAGTGACAGTAAATTTCAGCACACTATATAAATGTTTCCTTACCAAAGGCGCTTCACACCTCGGCAATGGTGCCAGAAAAGAGTCTTGATGACCCACAAGTATAGGGGATCTATCGTAGTCCTTTCGATAAGTAAGATTGTCGAACCCAACAAGGAGCGGAAGGAAATGCAAGTGGTTTTCAGCAAGGTATTCTTTGCAAGCACTGAAATTATCAATAACAGATAGTTCTGTGATAAGATAAATCATAACGGGTAACAAGTAAATAAAGTAACTAAGGTGCAGCAAGGTGGCCCAATCCTTTTTTTAGCAAAGTACAAGCTTGGAAGAACTCTTATATAAAGAAAAGCGCTTCCGAGGACACATGAGAATTGTTGTCAAGTTAGTTTTGTAGCGACCCGACCTCAGACGGTCAAGTCTCTGTGTTTAAGTGTCATCCCTGGATCGGTATTGCTGACACACACAGTACTCGAGGATTTATAACAGAGTTCAATCACACACATATTACATCGAATGTCTCAAAAGAGAACTTATTACAATAATATGGCTGAAAGCCATCTAAATAAGATAACAGCGGAAGCTTCGAAGGTAGAAGAGTCCATCCAACTCCACGGCAAAACTGAGTGCATGACAATGACCTAGCGCACCTTACTCTTCGTCTGAAAACTCTGCAACACAATACATTGCAGCCTGTGTAGGTCAGCACATGGAATATGCTGGCAAGATAACACTATAGGGCAATGAACAAATAATAGCTATCACTACATGCATATATGGCTGGTGGAGGCTCTATGGTTATCATTTGCATAAAGCTAGTTTTTCCCTACAACAAAGGAATATGTTTTATTTAACTACAAAGTTTGTTGAAATCATTGAGAAGGTTCCTCCAACTCAGTCCCCAAATAATAGTTATAACCCAACAAATTAATTAAGTAAAGTGATGAGATCAAATCAATAATTCAAGTACCAGATACTCAAGATGTCCATAACTGGGACACGGCTAACCATGATTAGTTTGTACACTCTGTCGAGGTTTGCACACTTTTCCCCACAAGACTCGATCTCCTCCATTGTATATCTCGCACTGCATGGTGTTTGAGAAATAGATGACTTAGACATAGTCTTTCCGAAGTGGTCCCCTTAACCAATAGATAGGCCGTTACACCTACAATCCCCTACATCTACTAGCCCATCATGGAAAGGATTCCCATAACCTACTAATGAAAGTTTCTAGCATGAACAATCTTATGATCCCTTTGAGCCTAGGTGGCAAACCATAGGATGATCACACGGGTACTCCAGGATATCCTAGAACAACACTGGATTGCTCCAAGTGTCCGGACAACCACTGGGTGCTCTAGGGTGCCCCACCCAATCCACCCAGATGTGTATTAAAGTAGCCAACTTAGGTTAACCAATAATTAATAATAACTCTGACATCTTCATGAATCTCTCCAACCAATCCACATCTACGAGCATAGCATAGCAATATAAGCATAACGTAGTAACACCCAGGGGTTTGAAATAAAAGGGCAATAGGTTCCTACCTCATCAGCTACTTCCCAAAACCCACATGTTAACAGATCATACGCATGCAATGTTTGAGGGTTGAAACTAATGCATAAAAACTAGGTAATAAGGGATATGATCAAAGTGTTACTTGCCTTGCTGATGATCTGAAAACCCTAGCGATTCGTAGTAGCAAGCCTCACACTGCCGAAACTCTATCATGAACAAACAATAGCATACCTAAGAACTCAAGCATAAGATGCAAGGGTAAAACTTAAGAGAAAAGATAAACTGAAAGTTCAAGTAAAGAGCTTCGATTTGCAAAAACAATCAATCGAATCGGAGTCACGAAACTCAAACTACGATCAAAAGAAGTTCGAATTCAAATCTGCTTCAAACCAAATTTTAAATTGTCAAAACCATGTTCAAGTTGATTATCTGGAAAGAGGGAAACAAGATGAAGATTTTGGCGTTCGTTTCACTGGATTTGGACAAACGAGCAAAAAGTAACAAGGGTTTGAAGTTCAGGGACTAATCTACGATAAAAATAATTACGGATAGGTCCCTGGACGAAAATTAAAATAAAAAGAAAAACCTAACGAGCGAACTTCCACTAACAGAGGCTAATGAGCGAATTCCTTCGTTAAAAGAGATGATTGGGTGAACGTTTTCTAAATAACATAACCTGAATAAAAACCGATCTAAACGAAATAAACCGAACTTTTACAAAAAAAAATGGGGTGACGGTTCTCTTTGGTTTTTACCGGTTCGGGTGAAGGAAACTGGCGGCAGCGGCTCCAACGAGGCGACGGGGCGGTGGTGACTACGCGGCTGCGGCGGCGGCAACGGCGGCGGTGACGGCAGCGTGGTGGAAGGCGGCGGTGGCTTGTGGAGGAGGAGGGTAGGGCGATGCTTATAAAGGGGCCGGGGGGTGCTAGCTTGGGGAGGGGGCGATGGCGGGCGGTGTCTCGCTCGGACACGACGGCGGCGAAGCCGGGCGCCGACCGGACTCCGGCTCGGGCGCGGGACAGGCGAGGCGGTGGCGCGCTGGGCTTCGGCCTGGCGCTAGCTAGGCCGACCTAGGTAGGATTTTTTTTAAATCGCCGCGAAAGAAAAATCCTACTAAAATATTAAAAAATTCTAAAAATAGTAGAAACAATTTTCACCGTCCAAACCTAATATTTAGGACAGGATGAACATTTTTCTGGCCTAAAATGCAGTTTTCAAAAATGTAAGTTTTTTCTCTAATTCAAATAAAATAGCAAATAAAATAGAAATTGATTTTAAAATTTCTGCTCCAATATTTCTTTTCTGTTGAAGAAGTCATATTATCTTCTCTCATTTAATTTTGTCATTGAAAATAATTGGAGGGAAAATATTAAAATCAAATTGATCCTTTATTCAAATTTGAAATAAATTCAAATATGAAATTTTAGTGAAACCTCCAACTCTCTCCTTGGGTCCTTGAGTTTCTTAAGATTTCTAGGATCACAACCAATTGCAAAAATAAAAAATATGCATATGCATATGATGACCTATGTATAACATCCAAGTTGAAAATTTTGATGTTACAAACCTACCCCCCTTAAGATGAATCTCACCCTCGAGATTCGGGTTGGCTAGAAAATAGGCGTGGGTGGTATTTCTGTAGGTCTTCCTCTCGCTCCCAGGTGGCTTCTTCCTCGATATGGTGGCTCCACTGAACTTTGCAAAACTTGATAACCTTGCTGCATGTAACTCGGCTGCCAAACTCGAGAATCCTGACGAGTTTCTCCTTGTAGGTTAGGTCACTCTCCAACTGAATTGCTTCCAGGGGCACTTTATCTCTCAAAGGAATATCGACCATCTCTGCATGGCACTTCTTTCAACTGGGAAACGTGGAACACATCATGAACTCCTAACAATCCTATGGGTAACTCCAACTTGTAGGCCACTTCTCCCATACGTTCCAAAACTCGATATGGTCCTACAAATCTTGGGGCTAACTTTCCTTTAACTCCAAATCGTTTAATTCCTCACAGTGGTGACACACGAAGATATGCTCTATCTCTAATTTCATAGACTACCTGCTTGCGTTTCGTATCAGCATAACTCTCCTGCCTGGACTGAGCTACCTTTAGTCTATCATGAATCAACTTAACCTTCTCTTCAGACTCTTTGATTAAATCTGGTTGGAACAACTGACGGCCTCCAACTTCATCCCACATCAATGGTGTCCTGCACCTCCTTCCATACAAAGCTTTGAAAGGGGCCATTTTCAAACTAGCTTGGTAACTGTTGTTGTGTGAGAACTCTGCGTAAGACAAATTATCATCCCAACTAGATCCATAATCTAGAGCACAAGCTCTCAACATGTCCTCCAAAATCTGATTGACTCTCTCGGTCTGTCCATCTGTCTGCGGATGAAAGGCTATACTGAATCCTAGGCTGGTACCCAAAGTCCGGTGCAACTGATTCCAAAACTTCGAAGTAAACTATGTTCCTCTATTTGATACCATGGTCCTCGGAACTCCATGCAGGCATACGATCCTGGTCATATATATCTTGCCAACTTTGCGCTCGTATAAGTGGTTTTCACAAGGATAAAGTGGACCACTTTGGTCAAGCGATCAACCACTACCCAGATGGAGTCATATCCTGATCTGGTCCTGGGTAATTCGGTGATAAAGTCCATGCCAAGCTTGTCCCACTTCCATTCGGGTATCGGCATAGGCTGAAGTAAACCTATTGGCTTCTAATGTTTTGCCTTAACACTCTGACATACATCACATACTGCTACATACTCGGCAATATCCTTCTTCATACCGGTCCACCAAAAATGTTCCTTCAAATCCAAATACATCTTGGTGTTTCCGGGGTGAATCGAGTATGGCGAGTCATGAGCCTCTTGAAGTATTAACTTCCTGATCTCCGTATCATTGGGCACATAAATATGATCCTCAAACCATAAAGTTTCGTGCTCATCCTCACGAAAACCTTTGGCCTTTCCTTTGCTCATCTTCTCCTTTATCTCAGCAATCTCCTTGTCATCCTTCTGAGCTTCTCGAATCCTTCCCAATAACATAGACTAAACCTCCATTGCTGCAACAAATCCTCTTGGAACTATCTCCAAACGAAGTACCTTGAGATCATCGACTAACTCCTGCGGTAATCCTCCGCTTACGAGGGTATTGACATAACTCTTGCGGCTCAAAGCGTCTGCTGTGACATTGGCCTTTCCTGGATGATAGTGTAGTTTCATATCATAATCCTTTATTAGCTCCAACCATCTTCTCTGCCCGAGATTCAACTCCTTCCGCGTGAAAATATACTTCAAACTCTTGTGATCAGTGTATACATCACAATGGTTTACAATCAGAAAATGTCCCCAGGTCTTGAGCGTATGCACTACGGCTGCTAACTCCAAATCATGTGTGGCATAATTCAACTCATGAGGTCGAAGCTGGCGTGAGGCATATGGAACAATTCTTCCGTCTTGCATAGGTACACCTCCAAGTCCCAAGCGTGAAGCATCGTAATAAACTTGGAAATCCTTGCGTATATCCGGAAGGATCAGCACTGGGGCTGTAACCTAACGTTTCTTCAACTCCTGAAAACTGGCCTCACATTCCTTGGTCCATTTGAACTTGGTGTCCTTCTTCAACAGCTCTGTCATGGGTTTCGCAATCTTGGAAAAAAATTCAATGAATCTCCTATAATATCCATCGAGTCCCAGAAAACTGCGGATCTCTCCTACTGAGGTGGGTGCCAACCACTCAGTGACAGACTGTACCTTGGTAGGGTCTACTGCTATACCTTCTCCTGATATAACATGTCCAAGAAATCCAACTTCCTTCAACCAAAAATCACATTTGCTGAACTTAGCATATAGCTGATGTTCCCTGAGCTTCTCGAGAACTAATCGCAAATGCTCCTTGTGTTCCTCTTCATTCTTCGAGTACACCAATATATCATCAATGAACACCACAACAAACTTATCCAAGAACTCCATGAACACCTTATTCATCATACTCATAAAATAGGCAGGGGTGTTAGTCAATCCAAATGACATGATCGTGTACTCATATAGCCCATACCTTGTGGTAAAAGCTGTCTTAGGTATATCCTGTTCTCGGATCTTCAGCTGGTGGTATCCTGATCGAAGATCAAACTTGGAGAATACTTTGGCTCCCTGTAGCTAGTCAAACAAATCGTTGATCATCGGTAGTGGGTACTTGTTCTTGATCGTCACTTCATACAATGCACGATAATCAACAACCATTCTCAATGATCCATCCTTCGTCTCAACTAAGAGCACTGGGGCTCCCCACAGCGATGAACTTGGTCGAATGTAACCTTTATCCAATAATTCCTTAATCTCCTTCTTAATTTCCTCCAGATCGTTTGCGGGCATCCGATACGGTCTCTTTGATATAGGTCTGGTGCCTGGCAACAGATCTATTAAAAATTCTATGTCTCGATCTGGTGGCATGCCCGGTAATTCCGTTGGATATACATCCGGGTAATCCTTCACAATAGGCACTGTCGGATTTCGGGTTCCGGCTAAACCCTAGAGGTTCGAACACTGGGGTGCGCATGAAGATCTCTCCCCCCTCTCTAGCTCGCACACATCATAATCTCACGGTCTAGCTCAACGAACCCAAAGGACAAGAGGACACAAGGTTTATACTGGTTCGGGCCACCGATATGTTGTAATACCCTACTCCAGTGTGGTGTGATGGATTGCCTCTTGGGCTAAGGATGACCAATTACAAGGGAAGAACAGCCTCCTGAGGAGAGGTGTTCTTGTGCTTGGTGAACTTGTGTGGTTGAGGATGGGCTGAATCCTCTCTCTCCCTCCTCCTACTGTGGTGGCTAGTCCTATTTATAGAGGCCCCGGTCCTCTTCCCAAATATTGAGCGGGAAGGGATCCCACAATGGCCAAATTCGAAGGGAGACAACTAGTACAAGTTATCCTGACAAAAGTAGTCTTCGCCCGCCAAAGGCTCTGGTGGTGACGCCGTCTTGGGCTCCACAGTGACCTCTGTCCTGCTGTCCTGCTGGTCTTGGTCTTGTTTCACCAATATGTAAACCTTTGCCTAATGCCTCGGAACCCCTCGCCTGCGCTTGCCTCTTTAGCACCAAAGAGGAAACGAGGACATGATACATCCATTTTGCATCATGCTTTTATATCAATATTTATCGCATTATGGACTATTATTTCACTTTACGTCACAATACTTATGACTATTCTCTCTTATTTTACAAGGTTTACATAAAGAGGGAGAATGCCGGCAGCTAGAATTCTGGGCTGGAAAAAGAGCAAATATTAGAGACCTATTCTGCGCAACTCCAAAAGTCCTGAAACTCCATGGAACATCTTAAAATAAATAAAGAAAAATCCTCGCCAAAGTTGAAGGCTAGGGGGCCCACACCCTTCTCACGAGGGTGGGGGCGCCCCCCTAGGGCGCGCCCCCCTACCTCGTGGGCCCCTGGTGGCTCTCGGACGTCCATCTTCTCCTATATGAGGTCTTTCGATGAGAAAAAAATAAGAAGGAACTTTTCGGGACGAGACTCCGCCGCCACGAGGCGGAACCTTGGCGGATCCAATCTAGAGCTCTGGCAGAGCTGTTCTGCCGGGGAAACTTCCCTCCGAGAGGGGGAAATCATCACCATCGTCATCACCAATGCTCCGCTCATCGGGAAAGGGCAATCTCCATCAACATCTTCACCAGCACCATCTCATCTCCAAACCCTAGTTCATCTCTTGTATCCAATTCTTGTCTCAAAGTCTGGGATTGGTGCTAGTAGGTTGCTAGTAGTGTTGATTTCTCCTTGTAGTTGATGCTAGTTAGTTTAATTGGTGGAAGATCATATGTTCAGATCCTATATGCATATTATTACCCCTCTGATTATGAACATGAATATGCTTTGTGAGTAATTACGTTCGTTCCTGAGGACAAGGGAGAAGTCTTGCTATGAGTAGTCATGTGAATTCGGTATTCGTTTGATATTTTGATAAGATGTATGTTGTCTAGCCTCTAGTGGTGTTATGTGAATGTCGACTACATAACACTTCACCATTATTTGGGCCTAGAGG
Source organism: Triticum aestivum (assembly GCF_018294505.1). Taxonomy (NCBI): domain Eukaryota; kingdom Viridiplantae; phylum Streptophyta; class Magnoliopsida; order Poales; family Poaceae; genus Triticum; species Triticum aestivum. The sequence goes on from NC_057794.1 coordinate 248,288,936, forward strand.
AAGGCATTGGGAAGTAATAAGTAGATGATGGGTTGGTAGAGTGACAGAAGCTTAAACCCTAGTTTATGCGTTGCTTCGTAAGGGGCTGATTTTGGATCCATATGTTTCATGCTATGGTTAGGTTTACCTTAATACTTTTGTTGTAGTTGCGGATGCTTGCAATAGAGGTTAATCATAAGTGGGATGCTTGTTCAAGTAAGAACAACACCCAAGCACCGGTCCACCCACATATCAAATTATCAAAGTATCGAACGCGAATCATATGAACGTGATGAAAACTAGCTTGACGATATTCCCATGTGTCCTCGGGAGCGCTTTTCCTATTATAAGAGTTTGTTCCGGCTTGTCCTTTGCTACAAAAGGATTGGGCCACCTTGCCGCACTTTACTTACTTTTGTTACTTGTTGCTCGTTACAATCTGTCTTATCACAAAACTATCTGTTACCACTTATTTCAGTACTTGTAAAGAATACCTTGCTGAAAACCGCTTATCATTTCCTTCTGCTCCTCGTTGGGTTTGACACTCTTACTTATCGAAAGGACTACGATATATCCCCTATACTTGTGGGTCATCAAGACTCTTTTCTGGCACCGTTGCCGGGGAGTGTAGCGCCTTTGGTAGGTGGAATTTGGTAAGGAAAAATTTATATAGTGTGCCGAAATTTACTGTCACTTGTTACTATGGAAAGTAATTCTCTGAGGGGCTTGTTCGGGGTATCTTCACCCCGTCCAGTAGAGCAAAGAGTTGCTCCTCAACCTACTGAACCTATTGAAAATGAAACTCCTTTTGAATTTCCTTCGGGTATGATGGAAAAACGGCTAGATAACCCTTTTAGAGGAGATGGAACAAAGCATCCTGATGAGCACTTAATATATGTGGATGAAGTTTGTGGATTATTTAAGCTTGCAGGTATACCCGATGATGTTGCTAAGAAGAAGGTCTTCCCTTTATCTTCGAAGGGAGACACATTGATATGGTATAGGCTATGTGATGATATGAGATCATGGGACTATAAAAGATTGAAGCTGGAATTTCATCCGAAGTATTACTCTATGCATCTTGTTCATCGTGATCACAATTATATATATAATTTCTAGCCTCGCGAAGGAGAAAGCATCGCTCAAGCTTGGGGGAGGCTTAAATCAATGTTATATTCATGCCCCAATCATGAGCTCTCAAGAGAAATGATTATTCAAAATTTATATGCTCGGCTTTCTGATAACAATCGCACCATGGTTGATACTTCTTGTGCTGGCTCTTTTATGATGAAGACTACTGAATTCAGATGGAATTTATTGGATAGAATTAAATGCAACTCTGAAGATTGGGACCTCGACGAATGTAAGGAGTCAGGTATGACACCTAAGTTTGATTGTGTTAAATATTTTATGGATACCGATATTTTCCGTAAGTTTAGCACTAAATATGGACTTGACTCTGAGATAGTAGCTTCTTTCTATGAATCTTTTGCTAATTATGTTGATCTCCCTAAGGAGAAGTGGTTTAAATATCATCCTCCCATAGAAGTAAAAGTAGCTGCACCTATTAAAGTTGAAGAAAAGACTGTCACTTATAATGATCCTATTGTTCCTACTTCTTATGTTGAGAAACCACCTTTCCCTGTTAGAATAAAGGATCATGCTAAAGCTTCAACTGTTGTTCGTAAAAGCAATATTAGAACTTATACACCTCCTGAGCAAGTTAAAGTAGAACCTAATATTGCTATTGTTAAAGATCTCTTGTCTGATAATATTGATCGGCATGTTATTCAGTTCGAAGGTGAAACTGCTAGAATTGCTAAACCTTGTGATAAAGATAAACATAGACCTGTGGTAGGCCTGCCTGTTATTTCTGTTAAAATAGGAGATCATTGTTATCATGGCTTATGTGATATGGATGCTAGTGCTAGTGCAATACCTATTGACTTATACAAAGAAATTATGCATGACATTGCACCTGTTGAGTTAGAAGAAATTGATGTTACTATTAAACTTGCTAATAGAGATACTATTTCACCAATGGGAATTGTTAGAGATGTTGAAGTCTTGTGTGGGAAAACTAAATATCCTGCTGATTTTCTTGTTCTTGGTTCTCCACAAGATAGTTTTTGTCCCATTATATTTGGTAGACCCTTCTTAAATACTGTCAATGCTACCATAGATTGCACAAAGAATGTTGTTACTGTTGGCTTGGATGATATGGTTCATGAGTTTAATTTCTCTAAATTTAGTAAACAACATCGTGAGGAAGAATTACCTAGTAAGGATGAAATTATTGGTCTTGCTTCTATTGCCATACCTCCTAGTGATCCTTTAGAACACTATTTGCTAGACCATGAAAATGATATGTTCATGAATGAAAGAAGAGAAATAGATGAAGTATTCTTTAAACAGGAACCTATTCTGCATCACAACTTGCCTGTTGAAATCTTAGGGGATCCTCCTCCACCCAAGGGAGATCCCGTGTTTGAGCTTAAACCTTTGCCTGATAATCTTAAATATGCTTATCTTGATGAAAAGAAGATATATCCTGTTCTTATTAGTGCTAACCTTTCAGAGCATGAAGAAGAAAGATTATTGAAAACTCTGAAGAAGCATCGTGCTGCTATTGGATATACTCTTGATGATCTTAAGGGAATTACTCCCACTCTATGTCAACATAAAATAAATTTGGAAGCAGATGCCAAACCAGTTCGTGATCCTCAACGACGTCTGTATCCTAAGATGAAAGAAGTGGTAAGAAAAGAAATACTAAAGCTTCTGGAGGCAGGTATAATCTATCCTGTTGCTAATAGTGAGTGGCTAAGTACCGTCCATTGTGTCCCTAAGAAGGGAGGTATTACTGTTGTTCCTAATGATAAAGATGAATTGATTCCACAAAGAATTATCACAGGTTATAGGATGGTAATTGATTTTCGTAAATTAAATAAAGCTAATAAGAAAGATCATTACCCCTTAACTTTTATTGATCAAATGCTAGAAAGATTATGCAAACATACACACTATTGCTTTCTAGATGGTTATTCTGGTTTCTCTGAAATACCTGTGTCAGCTAGAGATCAATCAAAGACTACTTTTACATGCCCTTTTGGTACTTTTGCTTATAGACATATGCCTTTTGGTTTATGTAATGCACCTACTACCTTTCAAAGATGCATGATGGCTATATTCTCTGACTTTTGTGAAAAGATTTGTGAGGTTTTCATGGACGACTTTTCCGTCTATGGTTCCTCTTTTGATGATTGCTTGAGCAATATTGATCGAGTTTTGCAGAGATGTAAAGAAACTAATCTTGCCTTGAATTGGGAAAAGTGCCACTTTATGGTTAATGAAGGTATTATCTTGGGGCACAAAGTTTCTGAAAGATGTATTGAAGTTGATAAAGCCAAGGTTGATGCGATTGAAAAGATTCCATGTCCCAAGGACATCAAAGGTATAAGAAGTTTCCTTGGTCACGCCGGATTTTACAAGAGGTTCATTAAGGACTTCTCAAAAATTTCTCGGCCCCTGACTAATTTATTGCAAAAAGATATACCATTTGTCTTTAATGATGATTGTGTAGAAGCATTTGAAATACTTAAGAAAGCATTAGTCTCTGCACCTGTTGTTCAGCCACCTGATTGGAATTTACCCTTTGAAATTATGTGTGATGCAAGTGATTATGCTGTAGGTGTTGTTCTAGGGCAAAGAGTTGATAAGAAATTAAATGTTACTCATTATGCTAGCAAGACTCTAGACAATGCTTAAAGAAATTATGCTACTACTGAAAAAGAGCTTTTAGCAGTTGTATTTGCTTGTGATAATTTCAGATCTTATATTGTTGATTCTAAAGTAACTATTCAAATTGATCATGCTGCTATTAAATATCTTATGGAAAAGAAAGATGCTAAACCTAGACTTATTAGATGGGTTCTCTTGCTACAAGAATTTGATTTGCATATTATTGATAGAAAGGGAGCTGAGAACCTCGTTGCAGACAACTTGTCTAGGTTAGAAAATATTCTTGATGACCCACTACCTATTAATGATAGCTTTCCTGATGAACAATTAAATGTTATAAGTACTTCTCGTAGTACTCCATGGTATGCTGATTATGCTAATTATATTGTTGCTAAGTTTATACCAGCTAGCTTCACATTCCAGCAAAAGAAAAAGTTTTTCTATGATTTAAGACATTACTTTTGGGATGACCCACATCTTTATAAGGAATGAGTAGATGGTGTTATTAGGCGTTGTGTACCTGAGCATGAACAGGAACAGATCCTACGCAAGTGTCATTCCGAGGCTTATGGAGGACACCACGCTGGAGATAGAACTGCACATAAGGTATTGCAATCTGGTTTTTATTGGCCTACTCTCTTCAAGGATGCCCGTAAGTTTGTCTTGTGATGAATTTCAAAGAATTGGTAATATTAGTAGACGTCAAGAAATGCCTATGAATTATTCACTTGTTATTGAACCATTTGATGTTTGGGGCTTTGATTATATGGGACCTTTTCCTGCCTCTAATGGATACACACATACTTTAGTTGCTGTTGATTACGTTACTAAGTGGGTAGAAGCTATTCCAACTAGTAGTGCTGATCATAACACTTCTATTAAAATGCTTAAAGAAGTTATTTTCCCGAGGTTTGGAGTCCCTAGATATTTAATGACCGATGGTGGTTCACACTTTATTCATGGTGCTTTCCGTAAAATGCTTGCTAAATATGGTGTTAATCATAGAATTGCATCTCCTTATCACCCACAGTCTAGTGGTCAAGTAGAGTTGAGCAATAGAGATCTCAAATTAATTTTGCAAAATACTGTTAATAGGTCTAGAAAGAATTGGTCCAAGAAACTTGATGATGCATTATGGGCTTATAGAACTGCATACAAAAATCCTATGGGTATGTCTCCGTATAAAATGGTTTATGGAAAATCATGTCACTTACCTCTCGAACTAGAACATAAGGCATATTGGGCTATTAAAGAGCTTAACTATGATTTTAAACTTGCCGGTGAAAAGAGGTTATTTGATATTAGCTCACTTGATGAATGGAGAACCCAAGCTTATGAAAATGCCAAGCTGTTTAAAGAAAAAGTTAAAAGATGGCATGACAAAAGGATACAAAAGCGTGAGTTTAATGTAGGTGATTATGTATTGCTATACAACTCTCGTTTAAGATTTTTTGCAGGAAAACTTCTCTCTAAATGGGAAGGCCCCTATGTTATCGAAGAGGTCTATCGTTCCGGTGCCATAAAGATCAACAACTTCGAGGGCACAAATCCGAAGGTGGTAAACGGTCAAAGAATTAAACATTATATCTCAGGTAATCCTATAAATGTTGAAAGCAATATTATTGAAACCGTAACCCCGGAGGAATACATAAGAGACACTTTCCGGAACGTTTCAGACTCCGAAAAGGAATAGGTAGGTGGTACGGTAAGTAAACCGACTCCAAAACAATTTTAAGGCAATATTTCTCCATTTTGGAATATTTAGAAAAATAGAAAAATAAGTAGCAGTCCGAGAAGGACACGAGGGCCCCACGAGGGTGGTGGGCGTGCCCTACCCCCCTGGGAGCGCCCCCTACCTCGTGAGCACCTTGTGTGCCTTCCAGACTCCATTTTCTTGCACGTTACGTATTTTGGTCGGTAAAAATTCACTATATAACCTCCCGAAGGTTTTGACTCCCGTATCACGCAATTATCCTCTGTTTTCATTTCGAGCTATCCCGTTGCGGATTAAATCAACATGTCTTCCCAGGATTCGGAAGGAGAAAGCTATGTGGATGATTACTTAGCAAATCCAAAGGTCTATGGAGATGTGGAACATGATGGATGGACCACGGAGGAAGAAGAGGACTATGAACCCAAAGGGAAGGAGGAGATAAGCTCAAATGAAGATGAAGCACCATTACCTCAACCTGGGGACATGCACGTGGAGTTCAAAAAGTCAAGTCTCCCTGATAGGGTAAAGAAACCCAAGTTTGATTTTATCCCTTTTCGTCTCTTGCAGGAAAATAAGCAGGACCTATGCAAAAAGATATTAACCCTGGAGTGGGAGATTGATGATCTGAGGGATCAAAATGCCGTCCTCAAGCGCAAATTAAGGGAGAAGCCTAAGCCATCAACTAAGCCAACATCACCACCACCTTCTTCACCGACAAAGGAGATATAATCACATGGGTATGGGCACTCCCCTTGGCAACTACCAAGCTTGGGGGAGGTGCCCTCGTATCGTATCACAATCACAACTCCTATCTTTACCATTTTTCTTAGTTCAATCCTATTAGTAGTAACTTGATCTAGTAGAATAAAGTTTATGGCATGATCTAGTTTTGAGTTTGCTTTATGATCTCTCTATGTAATCGAGTCCGTGAGCTATATATAATAAAGATTAGTGTTGAGTCAAGGGCTTGAGTATTTAGCCATGATCTTGGGTGAATAAAAGAAAAGAGAAAAGAATAAAAAGAAACAAAAAGTTCATATTGATCTTATTGAGAGTAATGACTTCACATAGAAAGAGTATGATGATTAAAAGTTGTTGGGGGTTGGCAAACATAGCTTTGGTCATTGTTGCAATTAATAGGAAGTAACAAGGAAAGAGAGGTTTTCACATATAGATATATTATCATTGACATCTTTTATGATTGGGAGCACTCATTAAAATATGACATGCTAAAGAGTTGATGTTGGACAAGGAAGACAATGTAATGAGTTATGTCTTCCTTATATCTGAGATAAAGTATGTTGTCATGGATCCTCTAACTTGTTGAGCTTGGCTTTCCCCCTCATGCTAGCCAAATTCTCAGCACTATGTAGAAATACTACTTGTGCTTCCAAATACCCTTAAACCAGTTTTGCCATGAGAGTCCACCATATCTACCTATGGATTGAGTAAGATCCTTCAAGTAAGTTGTCATCGGTTCAAAGCAATAAAAATTGCTCTAAATATGTATGATTGATTGGTGTGGGAGAAATAAGCTTTATACGATCTTGTGATGTGGAAGTAATAAAAGCGACAGACTGCATAATAAAGGTTCATATCACAAGGGGCAATATAAAGTGACGTTCTTTTGCATTGAGATTTTATATATCCAACCACAAAAGTGCACGGCAACCTCTGCTTCCCTCTGCGAAGGGCCTATCCTTTATTATTATCTTCTACCTTATGCAAGAGTCATGGTGATCTTCACCTTTCCTTTTTCATTTTATCCTTTGGCAAGCTCAGCATGTTGGAAAGAACATGATATATATATATATATAATTGGATGTAGGGGAGCATGAACCACTATTGTTGACATTACCCTTGAGGTAAAAGGTTGTGGGGCAAAACTATAAGCCCCTATCTTTCTCTGTGTCCGATTAAAACTCTGTAACCACAAGTATCGCGTGAGTGTTAGCAATTATGGAGGACTAAATGATAGTTGAGTATGTGGACTTGCTTTTTAGCTCTGACATAGACTCTTTCCGATGTTATGATAAATTGCAATTGCTTCAATGACTGAGATTATAGTTTGTTGGAGCCCAATAAGGTTTATGATTTATACTTTTGCATTGTGAATAGATCATCACTTGAACATAAGAAATCATATGACAAAATCTATATATGTTGCTGCTATGAGAATAATCATGATGCCTTCATGTTCGTATTTTATTTTTATCGACGCCTCTACCTCTAAACATGAGGACATATTTATTGTTATCGTCTTTTCGCTTGTGGACAAGCGAGGTCTAAGCTTGGGCGAGTTGATACGTCCATTTGCATCATGCTTTTATATCGATATTTACCGCATTATGGACTGTTATTTCACTTTATGTCATAATACTTATGGCTATTCTCTCTTATTTTACAAGGTTTACATAAAGAGGGAGAATGCCGGCAGCTGGAATTCTGGGCTGGAAAAGGAGCAAATATTATAGACCTATTCTGCGCAACTCCAAAAGTCCTAAAACTCCACGGAACATCTTAAAATAAATAAGGAAAAATCCTCGCCAAAGATGAAGGCCAGGGGGCCCACACCCTTCTCACGAGGGTGGGGGGCGCCCCCCCCCCCCTAGGGCGCTCCCCCTACCTCATGGGCCCCCTGGTGGCTCTCTGACGTCCATCTTCTCCTATATGAGGTCTTTCGATGGGAAAAAAAATAAGAAGAAACTCTTCGGGGCGAGACTCCGCCGCCACGAGGCGGAACCTTGGCGGATCCAATCTAGAGCTCTGGCAGAGCTGTTCTGCTGGGGAAACTTCCCTCTGGGAGGGGGAAATCATCACCATCGTCATCACCAACGCTCCTCTCATCGGGAGAGGGCAATCTCCATCAACATCTTCACCAGCACCATCTCATCTCCAAACCCTAGTTCATCTCTTGTATCTAATTCTTGTCTCAAAGTCCGGGATTGGTGCTAGTAGGTTGCTAGTAGTGTTGATTACTCCTTGTAGTTGATGCTAGTTAGTTTAATTGGTGGAAGATCATATGTTCAGATCCTATATGCATATTATTACCCCTCTGATTATGAACATGAATATGCTTTGTGAGTAATTACGTTCGTTCCTGAGGACAAGGGAGAAGTCTTGCTATGTGAATTTGGTATTCGTTTGATATTTTGATAAGATGTATGTTGTCTAGCCTCTAGTGGTGTTATGTGAACGTCGACTACATAACACTTCACCAATATTTGGGCCTGGGGGAAGGCATTGGGAAGTAATAAGTAGATGATGGGTTGCTAGAGTGACAGAAGCTTAAACCCTAGTTTATGTGTTTCTTCGTAAGGGGCTGATTTTGGATCCATATGTTTCATGCTATGGTTAGGTTTACCTTAATACTTTTGTTGTAGTTGCGGATGCTTGCAATAGAGGTTAATCATAAGTGGGATGCTTGTTCAAGTAAGAACAGCACCCAAGCACCGGTCCACCCACATATCAAATTATCAAAGTATCGAACGCGAATCATATGAACGTGATGAAAACTAGGTTGATGATATTCCCATGTGTCCTCGGGAGCGCTTTTCCTATTATAAGAGTTTGTTCTGGCTTGTCCTTTGCTACAAAAGGATCGGGCCACCTTGCTGCACTTTACTTACTTTTGTTACTTGTTGCTCGTTACAATCTGTCTTATCACAAAACTATCTGTTACCACTTATTTCAGTACTTGTAGAGAATACCTTGCTGAAAACCGCTTATCATTTCCTTCTACTCCTCGCTGGGTTCGACACTCTTAGTTATCGAAAGGACTATGATAGATCCCCTATACTTGTGGGTCATCAGGACACTACGCACGTTGGCGCTCGCCTGGCTCCAGTCGTCATGGCTTGTGTCACAGAAACCTCGTGAGGTGTCCCTTGCCTTGATCTCTCCACCCCTCGCGAGCCAGCCTGGTGGGGCAGCCCCCGAGGAGGTCTTGTGTCGTCCGCCTCGCGAGGCTTGGCCCCTCGCGAGGGTCTTAAGTGTTTGCTAGTGAAGATGGGTCGTACAGGGCCGCTGGTGGAGCCATGCCGTGGGCCGCAGGTAGGCAAGCCTGGGGACCCCCGTTCCCAGGACGCCGACAGTAGCCCCCGGGCCCAAGGCGCGCTCAGGCTTGGCTTCGAGATGAAGCTAAGGTGCAAGCGCGTAGAGCCGCGGGCCCCAATAGTCTGCGGCCCCGGTTGATGCGTTGCTATTGATTGGACGTGGGCGTCTCCGCTTCCCCATGCCGCCTCGGCAACTGCCCGACTTGACGAGTCCTTGCTGCATGCAGAAAAAGATCATTATTACCTTAGATCATGGAGGCCGGTGGTTCGCCTCCCCTTGGCTATAAATGGGAAGAGGGGGCGGAGCCCGTGTCACCCAGATCTCCTTTTTCTTCTCTTGCTCCTTCTTCTTCCTTGCTTCGCTGCCGATAGTGACACCCATGGCGCTTGCGAAGAGGCTCTCGGCTGCAGAGAAGGGGAAGGCTCACCAGGAGGGGCCTGGCTCACTGCCACCCAAGAGGGGCACGGCCGTCCCCGCAAGCACACCATGACCCCCGTCGCGGCCCCTCGCGGTCGCGGTGGCACCTCTTCACGTGGTGGGAGTCGCCCAGGTCGTGGCAGCCCCGTCGATGAAGGGAGGCACGCCATGGTCGCGCGGCCTCCCAGGCCACGCTTCCACTTGGCGGAAGTGCTTTTGGAGTTCATCGTGTGGTCATAGAATCCGGCCGGTACTTGGCTTTAGCTCCCGCGCTTCTTCGCCGACGAGCTGCCAGCCAAGGTCCAGGCGGTCTTTGGCTACAGGCGGACGACTACTGCAGCAAGGCTTCATGGGTCGCGGTTGAGGTCTTCGCCGCAGGCAACGCAGCCCTGGCCTGCGGCTGGCAGACGTTTGCCCGCGCGCGCTGTTGGTGTCAAAACCGGCGGATCTCGGGTAGGGGGTCCCGAACTGTGCGTCTAAGGTAGATGGTAACAGGAGGCGGGGGACACAGTGTCTATCCAGGTTCGGGCCCTCTCGATGGAGGTAATACCCTACTTCCTGCTTGATTGATCTTGATGATATGAGTATTACAAGATTTGATCTACCACGAGATCGGAGAGGCTAAACCCTAGAAGCTAGCCTATGGTATGATTGTTCTTGTTCTACGTACTAAACCCTCCAGTTTATATAGACACCGGAGGGGGCTAGGGTTAAACAGAGTCGGTTACAAGGGAGGAGATCTACGTATCCGATTTGCCAAGCTTGCCTTCCACGCAAAGGAGAGTCCCACCCAGACACAGGACGAAGTCTTCAATCTTGTATCCTCATAATCCAACAGTCCGGCGAAGGGATATAGTCCGACTGTACGAGGACCCCCTAATCCAGGACTCCCTCAGTAGCCCCTGAACTAGGCTTCAATGACGATGAGTTCGGAGCGCAGATTGTCTTCGGCATTGCAAGGTGGGTTCCTCCTCCGTATACTCCATAGAAGATTTTGAACACAAGGATAGTGTCTGGCTCTGCAAAACAAATTCCACATACCATCGCAGAGAGTATAATTTTTCCACAAATCTAATCTGCCGACAACTTTTCATAAACAAATCTAATCTGCCGACAACTTTTCATAATGTGACATCACGCCACGGCCCCGATCATTATTCGAACCGTTTTTCCCTGCCCGCCACTGCACGTGTTGCGAGGCGGTTTTATTGGCACGTCTTGTCGAAGCAGAGATCGTGTCCCCTTATAACGGGATTCTCATCAATACGGGTATGGGTAACCCAATCGTGCTCGTTAGTATGACTCCTCGATTTTAGGCAAGTTCCAAACGGCCACGCGGAGGATGCTTGATATTCGCCCTCTTTATAAAGGGGCCAAAGCCTGTCCTTTTCTTCTCGCGCTCAATCCCTCCCTTCCCCCACCTCGAGTTCCAACACCCAAGGCTTAGGCAAAGCACTTCCGACCTTCAATCATGTCCGGATCCAACCTCCAGGGCCGTTGGATGGCTTCCTCTGTCATAGAGGAGGACATCAAGAAGCTAAGGGAGGCCAGGTATCTGACCGCCGAAATCTTGCACAGGCTGCCTGCCTGAGGACAGGTCATCCCCACTCCCGAACCCAACGAGAGTGTCGTATTTGTCTCTGACTTCCTCCGAGGGATAGGCTTTAGTCTTGATCCCTTCGTCAGAGGGCTCATGTTCTATTATGGGCTTGATTTCCACGATCTTGCTCCGGATTCCATCCGTTACATCTCGTCGTTTATCATCGTATGTGAAGCCTTCCTCCACATCACTCCACACTTCGGCTTATGGCTCAAGACCTTCAATGTGAAGCCGAAGATGATCGATGGGTGAAATGCAGAATGCGGAGGTGCCTCAATAAGCAAAGGCGTCGATGCCCCATGGACAAAGGGTTCCTTCTCGGAGATGTCCAACTTATGGCAGCGGGAGCGGTTTTACATCACAGCTCCCCGAAGTACTAAGTGGGTGGCTACCCCCACCTTCCATTTGGGCCCCCAACCACAACTGGCGTCATGGGTTAACAAGGGGCTAGACTGGGGGGCGGTTAATGACGTGCCAACATTGCAAAGTCGCATCAGTGATCTCCTCAAGAGGGATGCCAGTCTCATCAAAGTAATGCAAGTTATGCTCGTTCGTCGGGTCCTGCCATGCCAACGTCGATCTCTCCGTATGTGGGAGTTCAACCCAGAAGGACCATGAACTATTCAGCAGTTCTTCGGCGTGACGCTCGAAGAGATGTATGGATCGTTCTTTGGATCACGAATAAAGTGTCCGGACTCCACCGAGGATGTGGGTCTCAACTGTAATCATCCAGATACCCAGGTAAGTATTTCCACGACCGAACATGCTGTCTTTTCATTTGCCATGACATAATTCTGAAAAGATTGCTCTTGGCCAGGAATGGATAAGAAAGGCAAAGATGATCAGGTGTCCGGCCCCCCTTCCCGAAGGCTCGCCGGATCCTGTACTAGCCAGGATGCTGGAGTACGCACCGTATCAAGTGCCCTCGGGGAAGATAAAGGGAGAGACGAAAAAGCCGAAAGCGAGCCTAACGCATTACTCGTCTAAACCGAGGGAATTAATACCTCCACGAAGGAGGATAATCGGGGAGAAGAATCTGAAATTCCCTCTCCCCAAGGAAGGAAAAGGACCGCCCCTGAAGACTTGGAAACAAGGGTTTCCAAATGAGAGAAGAAACCCTTGCCAGGGGGCCCAGACCCGGAGGGCATCCTTACCACACAGTGCCCGCAAGGGGGTCAGCCCTCCACCGAGCTGTAAGTGAACAAAAGTACTTTTGGTAGATATATTCTGCTTTATCTCCGCAGACAATAATCGAGACATATGTCTTGCAGTTCGGATCGAAGCCCTTCACGATAGAGTTCGTCTTCGGGGGATCTTCTTCCGGAGATGATGGAGAGTGAGACGCCTCCCCTTGTCTCCCCGCCTCTCGGGGCGGATGACCCTGAGGTGTCATCACGGAGGATTTCTCCTGATCCGCCAAGGCCAGAAGATAACCCTTCGGCCACCCGAAGTCCGGAGTATTCGGCTCCTAAGGGGAGCAACAGAAAGAGTCTGGGATTGTCCGGTGTGCAACCGGACATACTGACGGGTCTTTTGGAGCAAGCAACTATCTCAGAGGAGCATCATACTTTAATGGGTATGGTGGTTGAGAGGATATCATCCGCCAAAAGTGGGTTGGATGAAGCTTTTACAAGCCTGCTACAAGGCTTTGAGGTACGCAAAGTAATATATAAAAACTTTTTTGACGGTACTGCACACGCTAGGTGTGCTCTATACAGATAGTAGCCCCTGAGACTCTGGTTGATGTCCCTAGGCGGCAAACAGAGGATCATAGTCCCAGGTAATGATCGCGCTGCTTTCATGTGCAGGCAGCGGTGATACGTCTCCAACGTATCTATAATTTTTGATTGCTCCATGCTATATCATCTACTGTTTTAAAACATTATTGGGATTTATTATCCACTTTTATATTATTTTTGGGACTAACCTATTAACCGGAGGCCCAGCCCAGAATTGCTGTTTTTTTGCCTGTTTTAGGGTTTCGAAGAAAAGGAGTATCAAACGGAGTCCAAACGGAATGAAACCTTCGGGAATGTGACTTTCTCATCGAATACAACTCAGGAGACTTGGACCCTACATCAAGATACGTAACAGGAGGCCACGAGGTAGGGGGCGCGCCTACCCCCCCTCCCCCCCAGGCGCTCCCTCCACCCTCGTGGGCCCCCCTGTTGCTCCACCGATGTACTTCTTCCTCCTATATATATCCACGTACCCCCAAACAATCAGAACAGGAGCCAAAACCCTAATTCCACCGCCGTAACTTTCTGTATCCATGAGATCCCATCTTGGGGCCGGTTCTGGAGCTCCGCCGGAGGGGGCATCGATCACGGGGGGCTTCTACATCAACACCATAGCCCCTCTGATGAAGTGTGAGTAGTTTATCTCAGACCTACGGGTCCATAGTTAGTAGCTAGATGGCTTCTTCTCTCTTTTTGGATCTCAATACAATGTTCTCCCCCTCTCTTGTGGAGATCTATTCGATGTAATCTTCTTTTTGCGGTGTGTTTGTTGAGACCGATGAATTGTGGGTTTATGATCAAGTCTATCTATGAATAATATTTGAATCTTCTTTGAATTCTTTTATGTATGATTGGTTATCTTTGCAAGTCTCTTCGAATTATCAGTTTGGTTTGGCCTACTAGATTGATCTTTCTTGCAATGGGAGAAGTGCTTAGCTTTGGGTTCAATCTTGCGGTGTCCTTTCCCGGTGACAGTAAGGGCAGCAAGGCACGTATTGTATTGCCGCGATCGAGGATAACAAGATGGGGTTTTCTTCATATTGCATGAGTCTATCCCTTTACATCATGTCATCTTGCTTAAGGCATTACTCTGTTTTTAACTTAATACTCTAGATGCATGCTGGATAACGGTCGATGAGTGGAGTAATAGTAGTAGATGCAGGAAGGAGTTGGTCTACTTGTCTCGGACGTGATGCCTATATACATGATCATGCCTAGATATTCTCATAAGTATGCTCAATTCTGTCAATTGCTCAACAGTAATTTGTTCACCCATCATAGAATACTTATGCTCTCGAGAGAAGCCACTAGTGAAACCTATGGCCCCCGGGTCTATCTTCATCATATTGTTCTCCTACTACTTTGCTATTTACTTTGCCTTTATTTTACTTTGCATCTTTATCATAAAAGTACCAAAAATATTATCTTATCATATCTATCAGATCTCACTCTCGTAAGTGGCCTCATAGGGATTGACAACCCCTATTTGTGTTGGTTGCGAGGATTTATTTATTTTGTACAGGTACGAGGGACTTGCGCGTAGCCTCCTACTGGATTGATACCTTGGTTCTCAAAAACTAAGGGAAATACTTACGCTACTTTGCTGCATCATCCCTTCCTCTTCGGGGAAAACCAACGCAGTGCTAAAAGAGGTAGCAAGCGGATGGTCCGGTGGCTGGCCGGACTGCTGAGTTGGCTGGACTGAGCCGGAAACTGGACGCGGCAGATGCCGACATTGCGCTCGTGAACAAGCAGCTTGACGAGGCATAGTGTATGTATTTTCGGGTGGTCAACAAGTATTAAGAGGAGCATGATGCTAGTATCAATAACCTGTTTTCACTGTAGATGGAGCTGCCGCCGTGGAGACCCTTCGAGCGGAACATGCCCGAGCCAAGGAACAAGCCAGGAGAAGTGATGTGGCCGCCCTAAAGGCGGCCGAAGACTTAAGAGCCGAACAGGCTGCTCATCGCAAGAGCGAAGATGAAATAGCCAAGATGGATGTTGAGCTGAAAGATGCCACTGGCCGATATGAGCTTCTTGAAAAGGAAAGCCAAGTGAGGGCGGCTGACCTGAAGAAAGCCGTGGAGGCAGCCAAGGAAACCCGTTCTAAAATTAGAGCGGCACAGGAGGAGCTCCGTCAAGCCGGAGATATCACGGCTGGGAAGCCCTTTTTGTTGCGGACAAAGTTCGGAGATCCGAAGTATGCCCCTCTGGATCAATTATGGAGTGCTGCAGACGCGTATTCAGACTTGGCAATGAGTGCTGCTGATGCGACTGCATTTTTCGAAGATCGAGAAGATCACGAAGTAGAGAAGTTGTTCTGGTCATAGTTCCGTGCTCCGACGCGTCTGTTGCTGTTAAATAAGCAAATGGCCAAGTGGGCTGAGCTCCATAGGTTGTCCGGGCTTGCCATGAGGTCTGTCGTTATAACATCCCAAAATTCTAAAATTTGGAATGTTATAATAAATAGATAGATTTGATTGATTGTTTGACTGATTGTCTGAAAGTGAGTGAATTCGAAACTTTTTGAAAGTTAAATGAGAGGGAATAAAAGGACTTTCCCAAACTTTCATTTTGCATTCGTGATCTCCGTGAATTCAAATTCTTTTCACCACGAAACCCTAGAGAGAAGATGACATGACTTCTTCCATTTATTTAAATGACAAGGGGTGTTGAAAATATTTGAATTTCATTTGGAAAATATTTCCAATTCTGAAACTTTATGCAACTCAATGATTTTCATGAGAGGAGATAAAATGACTTCTTCAAATTATATGAAATATGAGTTGGGAGTTTCAATGGATCAAATTCCAAGTCTTTTGGAATTATTTTTCAATTTGGAGTTATTTGAGTTTTATTCAAATTATTTTTCTCCAAAAATAAAATATATGGAAATTAGGGTAACATGATTCCCTACAACAGAAAATTGGAGAGAAATAAATTTGAAATCATTTTGATATTTTTAAAATGGTTTTTGTTGGATCTTATTAGAGCAGGAGCACTATTGGAATTATTAGAATTTATGCGTATTTTATTTAGTGCTAGAAAAATGTTCATGTTGTGGAAAATATTTTTCTGAAATTTTTGATATATAATATGCCTATATAAAATTTATATTTTATTTTCTTTATTCGGTTTTCCTTCTATTTCTATTTTAAAAAAACTATACGTGCGGCCCATATTTATTTATCGCCTACATGCGCAATATAGTAGCTTCTGGCACCCCATTGTTTTTTCTCTCTTAAATAGGCCAGGCCCAGTCAACCTTTTCATTTTTTTCTTAGACCGAATTTTGTAAAAAAGAAAAGAAAAAAAACTGCAGCCCCAGTTTGCGCGCGGACGGCCGAAGGCCTTTAGGCCCATCCGCCTCTTTTCTTCTCTGTTTCGTATATTTTCGTGTGCGGTTAGTCCCACATTGCCTAGCTTTTGACCCTTAAGCCACTTTTCCACCAATAAATATAGACCCATAGAGCCTCCAAAAATCATCCGATTCGGATTAAATCAATATTTTGGTTTGACTAAATTCATTTAAGAAAAATATATTTCTCCTCTCCGGTGCGACTTTTGGAAATTGTCTCCTTTCTCTAAAATTGTCTTTTCTCTGCCTTATAAAGGTATCTTTCTTTGTTTTTGTTTTTTTTCTTCTTCTTATACCTTCGTAGTTTATTATTTTTAGACTAATATGATAAAATAATTAGATTATTAATTAGTCTACGTATTTATACATTAGACCCTAGCCCGTAGCTATTTTTTGTTCTGTAAAACAACTTGGCCCTGATTTTTCAAATAGCCATAACTTTTTACTCGTTTGTCCAAATCCAACGAAACCAACGCTCATGTCTTTGTTATGATCCCCTCTATCTAGTAATCCAACTCAAACATGTTTTTCAAAAGTTTCAAAATTGAATTAGACCAGATTTGTATTCAAACTTCGTTTGATCATAACTTGAGTTTCGTAACTCCGTTTGAGTTGATTCTTTTTACAAATCGAAGCTCTTGACCTAAACATTCTAATAAGGCCAAATTCACATAATTTTGGTACTGTTAGAAATTGTTTTATGTTGCAAGAGTTATTTGCTTGGTTTTAATGTTTTCCGAATCGTCTTCTTCATTCTTTCTGATCTTTTGAGTGATTGTTTATGTGTGGTTACTATTGCTTGCTTACGATAGATTGACCGGAGTGTGACGAATAGAACTATCAAGAGTTATGAGTGCGAATCATCTTCATCAACATTGCAGGCAAGTTCACACTTTGATCATACCTCTTTCATACCCAGTTTTTATTGCATTAGATCAAACCTCAGACATTGCATGATTATGATCTAATTAAATTGTGGGATGGGAAGTAGTTGAGGTAGTACCTATTACCTGTTTATTATCAAACCATTGGGAGTTACTATTACGTTATGCTTACATTGCCATGCTATGCTCGTAGACGTGGATTGGGTTTTGAGAGTATTCATGACAGAGGTGAGATTGTTAATTAATGGTTTACTTAAGGTGGCAACTTAAACACACATCTGGGTGGATTGAGGCACTTGGGTATTCCAGGATTGCCTATCTAGGCACCTGGGTAGACCAGGATTGCTTGTTTTTTTATGGACCGCCACCCAGGCTCAAAGGGATCATGAGATTTTTCATACTAGAAACTTCCGTGTGCAGCCACAAGCTATTATGGGCTCTAGCATAGTTGATTAAGTCATGCGAACTCTTACAGGGTAGACTAGCAAATGTAGGGGAAAGTAGGTGTAACGGTCTATCCATCGTAAGGTGCTAGCGCTTCTGAAAGACTATGTCTCGGTCATCCGTCTTCTCAAACACCATGTAGTGCGAGAAACCAAACGGAGGCGATTGAGTCTTGTGGGGAAAAGTGCGCAAACCTCTGCAGAGTGTATAAACTAATCATGATTAGCCGTGTCCCCGGTTATGGACATCTTGAGTATCTAGTACCTGGATTATCATGTGAATCTCATCACGTTACTTTAAATGAATATTGTTGGGTTTTAATTATGATATTTAATTGGGATTGAGAATGCTGTCAACCATTCTCAATGTTTAACAACCATCATGATAGTTAAATAAAATTTATTCCTTTGCAGTAGGGAAAAATTGGCTTTTCACAAAAACATTATAACCATAGAGCTTTTCCACCAGCCATATATGCATGTAGTGATAGCCATTGTTCATCATTTCTCTCTATGGTGTGAATTTGCCAGTACATTCAATGTACTGACCCTTTGTGACTGCAACGTCTCATGTTGCAGGGTTATCTTACGACGAGTAAGTGATACGTTAGGGTTACGATTTCTACACTCAACTTTGCCGTTGGTGTTGATGGGAATCCACAACCTTGTTACTTCCGCTATTTGGATTGAGGTAATAGTATTTACGTTACTTTTACATGTGATTTACCTCTGTTATAAATCCTCGAGTACTGTGTGTGTCAGCATACCGATCCAGGGATGGCACTTAAGCACAAAGACTTGATCCATCCGGGTCGGGTCGCTACAACATGATATCAGAGCACATGTTGACTGTAGGACGTGACCCTAGAAACTGGCAAGCCCATATCAAAGATTTTCTCTACAACTTTCCCTTTCAAAAGATCTTTTACCTCTCTTCTCTTCCGAGCTTATTCACATATCCCCTTTTAGTGAGACCATACCCCCTTTTCCCTTTTGACCACACGAAAATTCGGCTGATGAGATCACTTCAAGAAGTACAAGATATCGGACAACCGAGATCATTCGGAATGAAGAGGATTTTACCATACATTATGATAATGGAAACTACAACTGTTGAAGACTCTGAAGACTAGGAGAATTGGAGGCTCCGAAGAATTTCCAGATTTGTGAAACCTAGGAAGGCTACCCTTATGGAACTTGGCAGACTATGGAAGTTGTCAATACCCGAGATCAAGGTGCATCAGAGAAAGACCGAGCATGGAGAGTTAAAAACCTCAAAGTTTTGTCAAGAAAACCCTAAGGCAGGAGATATCAACTATGGACGATAGCTCATGGGAATGACAAGAGCGGAAACACGGTTATCCGTGATGTCATCGCCCGCTGATGCTATTGTCACCGTGCTGAGTTAAGGATGCATTTCTTCAGAATGGATTGGATGGTAAAAGGCTGATGGAGCATCTATCAGCAAAGGATGCAGTTTTAACCTTAGCTGGTGTATCACCAGGATCTGGAGTAGTACATCAAGAAGTTTAAGATGGAGCTCCAGGAAACCATATTAGACAAGGAAGCATTTCGTGAAGAACTTAGGTCCAAGAAGATGAAGTAGCCAAGCTGGAGGAGCAAAACCTCGAGATACCGGAGACTCGTTAGGAACTGAAGGACAGTAGGACCCTGGTTCATGCAAAGGATGTAGAAACCAGAAGTTTGGAATGCAACTCTAGAATATTAAAGGACGTCACGAGAGACTTCGCGTCAACAGAGTTGATCTGGCAAAAGAACTTGAAAAAGGAAAAGCACGATGGGAAGAAGCCATCGGAGACATAAACAAGACTTGAAGAGTTTGGCGATTTTCAAGATTTATTGACCTTTAGAAGACCCAACCCCTATTATATGCCTACGTTTGATGCGACGTTTGTGAGTTGTCATTTGTTTGATGTTTATCCGACAGCCACAGATAAAATCTGTCTTTTCAAAACTTTTTGTTTGTATTGTGTGCATCCCTCTCTGTCTCTCTTATCTCACCCCAAACCCATGGACCCAATAGAGGATGAATGGAGATGAGCTTGTATTTTCTGGACCGATGAGTCAGTTGGAGATAGACCGATGGATTCAGAACATGGGGGATCACATGGAGAATAACCCTATAGTCGGAAAGAATATGACCCAGCATGCTCTTCAGTCTTTGAAAGAGGTGCTGCTACTTGGTGGAGGATGTACCAAACCATCAATGGATGGCAAGGAATAACCACTTGGAAAGAATTTAAGTTGACTCTGCCAAAGTCTCGGCTTGTGTCCCAGGATTTGAAGCCTTATGGAAAGGATATGAAGAAACCTTGTGCATGCAAGATTTGTGGAGAAATAGGACACACCCATAAAGAACACAAGGATGAATGCCCTAATTGTGAAGGAAGCCACCCAGTTGAAGAATGCCCAACTAGGCAGATTACTTGTTTTTTGTGTGAAGGGACTACCCACTACCCTGCTCAGTGTCACATTTACCCCATGGTACAATGAACCATCCAGCAGAAGAAAGAAGTAATGAAAGGAGCCCTTATGGAAATTTTAGAAGAACCCGTGATGAAGGAAGAGATGGAGGACACACCTAAAGAAGACCCGAGTAAACCCTTCACTAAGTCTTGCTATTCATGTGAAGAAGAAGGACACATCTCCCAAAATTGTTTGAATGGGGATCTAGTAGAATTCCCGACAGAGGAAGTAGAATATGACCCACAGGAAATAGAAGCCCTGATTGAAATTGAAAAGTCCAGAAAGAGAAGCAGAGTGGATTCGAGGAAGGATCTAAGTCATATCACATGTTATAGGTGCAAGGAGTCAGGGCACTACCTCAACAATTGTCCCCCAAAAAAGAAACATTGATACTTGTCAAAAGTAATATGTTTTAGTTGTAATGAAGCAGGGCACTTTGCCAGAGAATGCCCCAAGGAGAAGGAGACTTTTGCTAGATAGTTGAGTTTGCAACCAAAGAAATGGAGTAGTAGAAGTGAGAACATTTTCTTTTATATTGAGGTGTTGAGTTGAGACATGTAATGGAAAAGCGAGAGATTGTAATCACTTGAGAATGAATAAAGTTAGCATCATTGGTACTGATAGGGATATTATGAGTTGTTACTCTATGAAGAAGAATTTTGGCCATTTTGAGGATATGAGAAATATGGTCTATGGAAGATTTGTGCATTTTAAGGGTGGTAGTACCCTGTAAGAACCCTTGACCCCTGGAAAAGATAAGGATACTCCACTAAGTGGATTCCGGACAAAATGAATACACGTTTTGTCTTGATATGTGTGATACCCCAAGAGTATGCGGGATGAAGTTGGAGACCGTCAGTTGTTTGGACTAGATTTGATCAAAGAGTCAGAAGAGAAGATTAAGTTGATTCGAGATAGACTGAAGGTAGCTCAGTCCAGGCAGAAGAGTTATGCAGACTAAAAAAACACAAGGAGGTAGTCTATGAAATTGGAGACAGAGCATGTCTTCGTGTGACCCCTCTGCAAGGAGTTAAACGATTTGGAGTTAAGGGATAGTTAGCCCCGAGATTTGTAGGACCATACCAAGTTTTGGAGCATATGGGAGAAGTGGCCAACAAGTTGGAGTCACCCGAAGGACTGTCAGGAGTTCATGATGTGTTTCACGTTTCCCAGTTGAAGAAGTGCCATGCAGAGATGGCCAATATTCCCCTGTAAGAACGCTTGACCCTGAAAAGGATAATGATGTTCCACGAAGTAGAGTATGGACTTCATAAGTATAAGTTTTTACCTCGGTATGTGGGATATCCCACGAGGATGAAGAGATGGAGTACTATTGGATATAAAGGTGGTATGATGTTGGTAATATGGAGCAATGGCAACCCCATGACAAGTCTGAGTACTCACGTCTTGGTTTGGTGCCAATAGAAGGAAGGAAGACAGTACAATTGGATGGATTTAAGAATACTAGGAAGTTGGAACAATGATCAGTTGCCCGATGATAAGTTCAAGGACTACAAGTGATGAGATGGGCCATAACCCACAGGCCCCAGGACCTGCCAAGAAGCAAGCACATTCTTGCTAAAGGAAAAACCCTGAAAGAAGTTACGATTTTATCGACAGACGATCTTATAGGAGTTACGCAAAACCTGAGAGTTGTGAAGGAACGATAGATGGTTGTTTGGCTTGCAGAATCTATGGATTTATCCGAACTTGGTTCGTCGACAAGAGAAATTCTTCAATGCTTGTGAGGATGACCGAGTGTTAGAATGCGAGATTCACTAAAGCATATACAGGGTAATGATTTGGGTGCGGGATGGATTGATCACCATACCGACTTACTCTTATTATTCGCCTTGCTATATGGGATGGTAACTATAGTGACTTACCTATAGTAGAGAGACGACGATCAAAACCCTATTTAAGCCTTAGAATGGTATAGGAATTTTTCCCTTGTACAAGGCAGTTTTGCCAACCGTAGGATATACGGTGAGGATCGACCAGACCCATTTCGTGCAGGAGAAACCATAAATTGTTGACCACCATGAGATATCGATAGTTGATTAGTATTGGCGCCAGACCCGTCAGCTAAGAAGACCCAGTCTCGGAATAACCTTACCAGGATGAAAGTACAGAAGAATTGAGGAAAAGGTTATGCCGCTACCAAAAGAGCCCAGATAAGGAATTATCCTGAAGATCTAAGAAGACCGGCCCTGTCAAGAATAAGGATGGAGTATATGAGTATTGATGGGACTGTAACAATGTTTCAAAGGGTGGTAGCACCCGACCCTGGAAACGATCGATGGATTTTGAGAAGACCCCAAACCCTAACCTATTTCTTGCTAGCCTCTCCGAATCTCGAGGACGAGATTCATTTTAAGGGTGGTAGGTTTGTAACATCCCAAAATTCTAAATTTTAGAATGTTATAATAAATAGATAGATTTGATTGATTGTTTGATTGATTGTCTGAAAGTGAGTGAATTCAAAACTTTTTGAAAGTTAAATGAGAGGGAATAAAATGACTTTCCCAAACTTTCATTTTGCATTCGTGATCTCCGTGAATTCAAATTTTTTTCACCACGAAACCCTGGAGAGAAGATGACATGACTTTTTCCATTTATTTAAATGACAAGGGGTGTTGAAAATATTTGAATTTCATTTGGAAAATATTTCCAATTCTGAAACTTTATGCAACTCAATGATTTTCACGAGAGGAGATAAAATGACTTCTTAAAATTATATGAAATATGAGTTGGGAGTTTCAATGGATCAAATTCCAAGTCTTTTGGAATTATTTTTCAATTTGGAGTTATTTGAGTTTTATTCAAATTATTTTTCTCCAAAAATAAAATATATGGAAATTAGGGTAACATGATTCCCTACAACAGAAAATTGGAGAGAAATAAATTTGAAATCATTTTGATATTTTTAAAATGTTTTTTTGTTGGATCTTATTAGAGCAGGAGCACTGTTGGAATTATTAGAGTTTGTGCGTATTTTATTTAATGCTAGAAAAATGTTCATGTCCTAGAAAATCTTTTCTGAAAATATTGATAGATAATATGCCTATATAAAATTATTATTTTATTTTTGTTATTCGGTTTTCCTTCTATTTCTATTTAAAAAAACTATACATGCGGCCCATATTTATTTATCGCCTACTACGCAATATAGTAGCTTCTGGCGCCCCATTGTTTTTTCTTTCTTAAATAGGCCAGGCCCAGCCAACCTTTTCTTTTTTTTTCTTAGGCCTAATTCTGTAAAAAAAAAGAAAAAAACTGCAGCCGCAGTGTGCGCCCGCGGCCGACCGAAGGCCTTTAGGCCCATCCGCCTCTTTTCTTTTCTGTTTCATATATTTTCGTCTACGTTTAGTCCCACATTGCCTAGCCTTTGATCCCTAAGCCTCTTTTCCACCAATAAATATAGATTCATAGAGCCTTCAAAAATCATCCAATTGGGGTTAAATCAATATTTTGGTTTGACTAGATTCATTTAAGAAAAATATATTTCTCCTCTCCGGCGCGACTTTTGGAAATTGTCTCCTTTTTTAAAAGTTGTCATTTCTCTGCCTTATAAAGGTATCTTTCTTTGTTTTTGTTTTTTTTTCTTCTTCTTATACCTCCGTAGTTTATTATTTTTTGACTAATATGATAAAATATTTAGATTATCAATTAGTCTACGTATTTATACATTAGACCCTAGCCCGTAGATATTTTTTCTTCCGTAAAACAGCTTGGCCCTGATTTTTCAAATAGCCATAACTTTTTACTCGTTTATCCAAATCCAACGAAACCAATGCTCACGTCTTCGTTATGATCCCCTCTATCTAGTAATCCAACTCAAACATGTTTTTGAAAAGTTTAAAATTTGAATTAGACCAGATTTGTATTCAAACTTCGTTTGATCATAACTTGAGTTTCGTAACTCCGTTTGAGTTGATTCTTTTTGCAAATCAAAGCTCTTGACCTAAACATTCTAATAAGGCCAAATTCACATAATTTTGGTACCGTTAGAAATTGTTTTATGTTGCAAGAGTTATTTGCTTGGTTTTGATGTTTTCCGAATCGTCTTCTTCGTTCTTTCTGATCTTTTGAGTGATTGCTTATGTATGGTTACTATTGCTTGCTTACGATAGATTGACCGGAGTGTGACGAATAGAACTATCAAGAGTTATGAGTGCGAATCATCTTCATCAACATTGCATGCAAGTTCGCACTTTGATCATACCTCTTTCATACCCAGTTTTTATTGCATTAGATCAAACCTCAGACATTGCATGATTAGGATCTAATTAAATTGTGGGATGGGAAGTACTTGAGGTAGTACCTATTACCTGTTTATTATCAAACCCTTGGGAGTTACTATTACGTTATGCTTACATTGCCATGCTATGCTCGTAGACGTGGATTGGGTTTTGAGAGTATTCATGACAGATGTGAGATTGTTAATTAATGGTTTACTTAATGTGGCAACTTAAACACACATCTGGGTGGATTGAGGCACTTGGGTATTCCAGTATTGCCTATCTAGGCACATGGGTAGACCAGGATTGCCTGTTTTTTTATGGACCGCCGCCCAGGCTCAAAGGGATCATGAGATTTTTCATACTAGAAACTTCCGTGTGCAGCCACAAGCTATTATGGGCTCTAGCATAGTTGATTAAGTCATGCGAACTCTTACAGGGTAGACTAGCAAATGTAGGGGAAATTAGGTGTAACGGTCTATCCATCGTAAGGTGCTAGCGCTTCTAAAAGACTATGTCTCGGTTATCCGTCTTCTCAAACACCATGTAGTGCGAGAAACCAAACGGAGGCGATCGAGTCTTGTGGGGAAAAGTGCGCAAACCTCTGTAGAGTGTATAAACTAATCATGATTAGCCGTGTCCCCGGTTATGGACATCTTGAGTATCTAGTACCTGGATTATCATGTGAATCTCATCACATTACTTTAAATGAATATTGTTGGGTTTTAATTATGATATTTAATTGGGATTGAGTATTATGTTCGAGTGACATGTATCCTCATTGTAAAATAATATTATTTGAATTATACAGGCTGTATTTATTGCCTGAAGGTATTATGATGCCTCTTGTGCGGCCGTTTATGTAAGTATATAACCTGAAAGTTTGCAGTCGTCGGCTTTAGCCCCCACACACATAATGCGGGGGTGTTCGGAAAAGCATGTATTCACACTTGATCCAACGTCTTGGTCCATGAAGGAGGTGATAGCGCGGCGAACAAGGCAATTAGACTATATTGCTTTAACACTTTCACTTAGCCATAGGAGTTTGACAGTGGGGCTACTATATAGCCCCTAGTACTTCCACACTTATCCGAATATGGTGCGCGTACATACATGACCGGGAAACCGATCCTTCGTTAATGCGGAGGAATCGCGAAGATTTCGCTGAGTCCTCGAGTGGTTGACCAGTCTCGCGCTTTATCATGACAGTCAGTTTTTGGCTTTCTCTATTGAGGTGCTCATCCAGATGAACCAGGGCACAATGGAAGTAGTTCTCCCGGTGCCACCTTAGCCGATAGAGCGGAACATAAGGTAGAAAAACATGGGAGCTGGGCAAACCCAACATTTGACCAAAGACATGATTCGGAGCTGATGCATACAAGGCCAAACTCGCGATGCTGAACACTCCCTAGGGTATTTGGACATTACAATATATACCGGTGTCGGTGTGGAACAACACCTATGGGATCACGAGAATCCCTACTACGGTTGGCGGGGCGCGGGGCCGTGAGAAGAGCGGATCTAGCAGGAAGCACACGGTTTGTTTATCCAGGTTCAGGCCACAAGGATGTGTAAAACGCTACTCCTGCTTTGGTGGATTGTATATCTGTGTTCTTGAGCTAGCTATGGGGCGTGAGGAGCACCAAAAAGCCGAATCCCTCTCCTGGTCGCCTCGGGCCTCCTTTTATAGGAAAAAGGGGTGGCCACAGTGGCACACAGGAGGTGGAAAGGGAACAGTGATGCGAGGTTATCCCTCGCATTACATGACAAGGCGCATTTAATGCGTCTTGCTTAGGTGTCCTTGCTTTATCGGGGACGGGGGAGAGATCTGCCTCGTCCGTCGTCGCCGCTCCTTCTTGTGTCGACACGCGCCCTGGCCAGCGACGCCTGCGATGCCACGTAGGTAGGCAGGCAGCTGAGGTGGCGCAGTGGTGGGTCTTCACGAAGATCTGCATGCCACCACGCAGGTGCCTGCCCAGCAGGTTGGGTCGGCAGCTGAATGCATGCGGTGGTGGAGGTTTAGTCAGCGTGGGCCTGATGGTGGCCCTACAGGTGTCCTCGGTAAGGGCCTTGTCGGGGCCCTGGCAAGGGTCTTACCGAGGCGCCTGCTGTCATCCCCGGCAAGGCGCTTGCCGGGGGCCTTGTGGTCCTCCTCGGCTGGGATCCTGCCAAGGGTTGTCGCCTCCTTCGTGCGTATCTGATCTTGAATGTCTTCACGAAGATCTGCATGCTGCCACGGGGATGTCTCCCGAATCCTTGCCCTTTGGTGGCAGTGGACTCAAGGGTGATTCGCTCCGTAGGCGCGGGACGAGTCGCCGCGGCAAGGGTCTTGCCGGGGATGCTAGAACTGTCTCCCGGCAAGGATCTTGCCGGGGGAGTCCGCTTCATCCCCTTTGCTCTTCGTGGTCTTGGCCTTGGCCTCGTAGTTCTCTTGAGCTTTGGTCTTACCCTGGCTCACCTCCCTTGCCTTGCTTGGTGTGGTGGTGCCCGTGGCTCAGACTGCCCGTGCATAGATATAGGGGTACAAAAAGTGTACCCCCCTTTTTGTACACCGACAGGAGCCCCCGGGTCTGGGCCACACATAAGCGCAACGCGTTGTTGGGCTAGGCCCAAAAACGGTGCGTGAGCAGATGGGCGGTTTTTACCGCGGTAAGATTCTTTGCGCGTTGCGCTTCCCACGACTCCCGCGCGTGGCACGGCGTGGGGAGGTGCGTGTGACGTGGCCAACATGTGTGGGGTTGGGCTCTGCATGCATGCGTCACGTTGCAGTTAATGTGAAAGGAGGCGGCCCGTGTTTTCCCCCATAAGAAAGGAATAACCGCGGGCGCGCTGCTCACTTTCTCCTCTTTCCTCGTGCCTTTTCCAATCTCAGAGCCGTGGTTTCCTCTCTTCCTTCCTTCCTAAGCTTCCGCCGTTGCCCGCCGTCATTGCTTCGCCATCCCCCTTCCTCAGCCCTCTGAACTTCTTGGTTGCCATGGCGCCCAAATTCGCCAAGGGCAAGGGGGTGGCTAAGGGCGCCGGGACTGTGGAGCCGCCGGAGAGCGCGCTGTCGTGGGACTGGACGAAGTTTGCCTTTTTCTTCCCCTCGACGGTTGATGTTCAAGAGCTCCGGGCCTCCTTCAGGCCCCTATGGGGAGCGAAGATGGGGGGAGAGAATTCGGGACACCCGGTGACGCGAATCATTCCTGCTGCTTGCGCCGATCCTACTCCAAACCGATATCCCTTTTTCATCGATTATCTTTCTTGCGGGTTATGCCCCCCTTTCTCCGATTTCTTCTGCGACGTTATGCGCACCTTCGGCTTTCGCCTCTTGGATTTTACTCCGAATGTGGTGGTGTGCATGGCTTTCTTTGCGCATCTTTGCGAAGGCTTTGCCGGGGTGCAGCCCAACATGGCGCTCTTCCGCCATTACTTCTTCCCTCGGATCCAGCCGGGAGGAGCCGTCTCCGGTTGCGTCACCTGGATCCCAAGATCCAAGGGTGCGTACCCGGACGATGCCGTGAAGGAGAGGTGGGAGAAATGGCATGGCCGGTGGTGCTGGATTGAAGATGAAAACCCACCGGAATTCTGCAAGGTCCGCCGAGTGCCGCCGGTCCGCGGCAGCGATTGGAGTGATGTCCACGTCGCCGACGGGAGGCTCACCGTCGCCACCACCAGGATTCTCTGGCTCACCCGGGCTGGACTCACCCTTGAGATGATCGGGGCAGACTTCATTCGTCGCCGGATTGCCCCGTTGCACAACAAGGGGAGGCCAGCCTGGCTTTTTACGAATCCGGCCGACATTATGAGACTCCACCCCGGCCTTGATCACAACTTCACAGTGCTGGCGCATGCCCACTTCTGCCAGCGGCTTTTCCAGCTTGATGTGGGTCGCGATGGCGAGGTCGAGCGGACCGGCAAGGCCGCAAGGGCTGCCGCAAAGGTTGGCAAGGCCCTCAAGGGGCCGTTTTTCAAGCTGCCAGCGGGGGTGGCCCCGTTGTGCAACAATTCGCGTCGGTCCGAGATCATCGCCATGATGCCGGACTGTAATGCGCACGACCCTGTCCCGAGCTGAGAGGAGCCGAAGGACGCGGATGTGCAGCAATTCTTTGACACCCTGATCAAGGTGTACGTCAATGCTGACGCCGAGCGGTGGCTTATCATGGACACCACCCAGGCAGAGCTGGACTACATCGCCACTAGGGCGAGGGAGGCACAGCTTGCCATGGAGGCCGGCAGCACCGGGGCGTGGAGGACAAGGCCGCAACGACTGCGGAGGAAGAGGAGCTCACCTGATGGGCGGCGGCCTCCAGGGAGGTCAGCAGCACCGACACTGGATCTCCACTCGTTGAACACGCGGCCGACGAGTCGTCGGAGGAGGAGGACGTGGTGGCGGGCTCGACGCCAACCAGGGGAAGAGGGAAAGTCCCGCGGTGGGCTGGCTCCGGCGAGGCGGTCCGGCCCGGCAGGGCTGCGCGGCCTCAATTGACCCTGGAGGGGTCTGGACATCACATGAGGGCCATGGCAACCAAGAGGCTGACGAAGGCCGCTGAGAAGAAGAAGACAGCATCCTCTTCTTCATCTGGGCACGCACAAACCCCGCCGTCTTTGCCTCCTCCGGCAGATGTCGACTCGGATGTTGACGCGGAGGTCACTTTTGATCTCGGGCCTCTCAGCCCGAAGAGGAAAAGGAAAGTGGCGGAGGAAGAGGAGATAGATGACGAGTAAGTACTCCGTCCCTTACTGCCATTCCATTCCCCTGAATCAAGTCACTTATCTTGATCCGTTTTTGCTTTTGCAGGGATGCAGAGACGTTGGCCCAGAGGGTGAAGAGGGCGAAGGCCTCGGCGAGTAGTCAGCCACCAGCTGGGGCTTCAAAGACGGCACTGGTGGTGTTGAGTAGCCCGGACAGCAGCCCCCGGCACAACCCCCAGCGTAAGTTCATCACCCTCCTCTTACTCGACATGTGGTAGGCATTCGATGCCATGGTGTTGACCTTGTCGGGTTTGCAGGAGGGGAACGGCAGCAGGAGGAGCCGCAGAGGGCTACCCCCAACACACCACCCCCATCGACTACGCCGCTGCGAGGGGCGTCCCCGGCAAGGGAATCAAGCATGGAGCCCACACCCATGGAGGAAGAAGGGAACTTGGGCGCTGGTGACTCTGCCACGGCGCTGGATGCTGGCAGGGAGGGGACTTCTGCTTCACAGCCTGGCATTGGTGAGTCGCCTGTCCTCCGTCTCTGTTTTCCCTTATCCTTTTTCTTGGCTTCCATGCTCCCATTACTACCCAGGCCTTCCTTCAACAGGTATGGAGGACGTGGATACCGTTGTTGGGAACGTTGCTGAGGAGGCCGCCAGGGATGCTGACGAGGTCGCCGCTGATGAGGCCGCCAAGGGTGCTGCCAAGGACACCGCTGTGGGGGCCGCCAAGGCGATCGGCGAGGCTTCTGCCGAGGGCGCCAATGGTGGGCTTGCCGGGGAATCCAGCAAGGCCCCTGCCGAGGAAGAGGTGGCTGATGATCAGCCTCCCTCCTCCTCAACCTCGGGCCCCAGCAGGTATCTAAGGGTGGGCGATGATCTTTTCGTCCACCTCCTAGGGGCGTCAAGTTCCCGGGCGCCCGCCGAAGGGGAAGTTTTTGACGGCGAGGTGCTTGCTTCCACCGGGCTCGAGGTTGTTGGTGAGCGGGGCGTTGGCGGTGATGGTTCTCCAGAAGAGCAGCTTTTCCGCGCTATGGGGGCCAACTTCCGAAAACTCAAGGCACTCTACCATGTCCGTCTGGACAAGGTTAAGTCCAGGATGGCAACGGTGGACCAGGAAGAGGTGGATTTCAAGGCGCACGTTGCTGAGACGCAGACCTGGTTCCACCAGACTCGCGAGGAGCAGAGGGCCCTTCAGGAGGAATTGGCCAAGCGCAATGTCGAGCTCACCATGAAGATGGCTGACATCGAGAAGGCCCAAGAACAGGCGGCGAATTTGGCTGTCGCGGCCGAGGCCGTCCGGAACTAGCATCAAGCCGCCCTGGATTCCCAGGAAGAGGACCTCACCGTGCATGAGGCGAAGCTTGCCGCAGCGCTCCGTGGCAAGGATGAGGAGCTCGAGGCCCTTGTCGCGTGGCGGACTCGCGAGCTGGAGCAGAGGCACAAGGAGGCACTCGATGCCCAGGCCCTGGCCCATGCCGGCAAAGTAAGGGAGTTGGAGGTGGCGCAGGACGAGCTGAAGGAGCAGGCCCTCAAGCTGTCCAACGAGAAGAGCACGCTCAACAGCGCCTTGGTGGAGGCGCAAGGAGCGGTCATCAGCAGGGCTGGGGAGCTCTCCGAAGCACAAAACTCCGTCAGAGATCTGAAGCTGAAGCTGGAGGATCTCGAGAAGATGTTCTCGGAGAGCAGGGCTCGGGAGGAGACCTTGACCAGGAGTCTGGAGGAGGAGAAGCAGCTGCGGGCGAACAAGGCCACCTCCCACCAGGATTATGTGGCGGGCGAGAACAGATGGATCAGCCGTCTGGAGGAGGTCGCCGGCAGGGTCACCTCGCAGTTGGCCACCATGGGGATGCCAAACATGAGGTACGCCCCTGAGCGCAGCGGGACCGTCAACACCAAGCTGACCCTGTTCTTCGAGGGTGTCCTCGAAGCCTTGGCTTATCTTCACTCCAACCGAGCGGCCACGTTGGTCGGGGAAGCCCGGCGACTTTGCCGGGGGGTCATGACCAAGGTCCTCACCAAGATGGCGTACTGGAATCCCGACCTAGACTTCAGTGCCGTGATGGATAGCTTGCCGGAGGGTGTTGACCTCATGGTGCTCAAGAAGCGCATCAAGCCCGTCATCAGCAGCATCGACGAAATCAAGAGGGTGGAAGGCCAGCGCTGGGATTAGGCATCCCGTTCTTCACCGCCGCTGCAGGTTCACGACCAAGACAAATTTAATCTTTAGTTAGAACCGCAGCAATGATGTGATGTAATATAACTTTGCAGTACTTTTAATTTCATGCACGTTATTCCCCCGTTCAATTCCTCTTTGTATGCGCGCCTTATGCTGATTGGGTAGGCTCGCCGGCGCGGAAGCCCCTAGCGGCGTTTTGGGGACGGATCCCCATGGGCCTGCTGGGTACGCGTGCTGCCGGACGAGCCACCTTTTCCATTCCGAATGCGGCCACTCGAACTGTCGAGCTTGACTCGAGTCAGAATCGAGAGCGTTGTTGGTCGCAGAAGGCTACTCTGCCATTCTCGGCGTAGCCGCTTGAGCTGTTGAGCAGACTCGAAACAGGGCAAGGGTGTTGCCGATCATGGGAGAGCCCCCTGGCGTGCAGGTTTCTCATACAAAGGCGTGACATCTCCGGGGGGGAATAACCTCATATAAAAAGGATAGAACAAATAAGGGTTCAGTGCAACTTAGCTTCTGTTTGTAGTCGCTCGAGCGCTGATCTTCCGGCCTCCTTCCCTCTCCATGAGCCACGAAGACGAAGGAGTGCTGGGCTGATTGCTAGAGCCGATTCTCACAACTGCGCCCCCTACCTGGCGCGCCAGAGATGTCAGTGCGGAATGACACCTATGGAATCACGAGAATCCCTACTACGGTTGGCGGGGCACGGGGCCGTCAGAAGAGCGGATCCAGCAGGTAGCACATGGTTCGTTTATCCAGGTTTGGGCCGCAAGGATGCGTAAAACCCTACTCCTGCTTTGGTGGATTGTATATCTGTGTTCTTGAGCTAGCTATGGGGCGTGAGGAGCACCAAAAAGCCGAATCCCTCTCCTGGTTGCCTCGGGCCTCCTTTTATAGGAAAAAGGGGTGGCCACAGTGGCACACAGGAGGTGGAAAGGGAACAGTGATGCGAGGTTATCCCTCGCATTACATGACAAGGTGCATTTATGGCGTCTTGCTTAGGTGTCCTTGCTTTATCGGGGACGGGGGAGAGATCTGCCTCGTCCGTCGTTGCCACTCCTTGTGGCGACACGCGCCCTGGCCAGCGACGCCTGCGATGCCACGTAGGTAGGCAGGCAGCTGAGGTGGCGCAGTGGTGGGTCTTCACGAAGATCTGCATGCCGCCATGCAGGTGCCTGCCCAGCTGGTTGGGTCGGCAGCTGCATGCATGTGGTGGTGGAGGTTTAGTCGGCGTGGGCCTGATGGTGGCCCTGCAGGTGTCCTCGGTAAGGGCCGTGCCGGGGCCCCGGCAAGGGTCTTGCCGAGGCGCCTGCTGTCATCCCCGGCAAGGCGCTTGCCGAGGGCCTTGTGGTCCTCCTCAGCTGGGATCCCGCCAAGGGTTGTCGCCTCCTTAGTGCGTATCTGATCTTGAATGTCTTCACGAAGATCTGCATGCTGCCACGGGGATGTCTCCCGAATCCTTGCCCTTTGGGGGCAGTGGACTCAAGGGTGATTCGCTCCGTAGGCGCGGGACGAGTTGCCACGACAAGGGTCTTGCCGGGGCTGCTAGAACTGTCTCACGGCAAGGATCTTGCCGGGGGAGTCCGCTTCATCCCCTTTGCTCTTCGTGGTCTTGGCCTTGGCGTCGTAGTTCTCTTGAGCTTCGGTCTTACCCTAGCTCACCTCCCTTGCCTTGCTTGGTGTGGTGGTGCCCGTGGCTCAGACTGCCCGTGCACAGTTATAGGGGTACAAAAAGTGTACCCCTCTTTTTGTACACCGACAACCGGGCTGAGCAAAGCCCTTGATAATGAACCCTGAATTTCCAGGTACGTGCATCAGTCTGACGTGGCGAAAATGCCAATAACATCAGCATCCCTCTCGGTTGTGCTAAGTATCCGGAGGGCGTGAAGCAACAAGAGAGTGAGAAAGGTTTACACAGGGTCTTAATCTAAAAAGAAACCTTTGAGCGGGGCCCTGCTTCACATCTGCCCCTGTGTCTTCATTGTGCCGTGTCCTGGAAGGGTGTAGCACGATTATCATCTGCAAGAGAGAAAAATCCCAGGTGAAAGTCTACGTGCGAAAAATTGGTTATTCTTAATAGACCATTACAATGTAATCTAAGTAAGGTCAATCTGAACTATAGTCCTTTTTACATGCGGGAAGCCCCTAGCGCCACCTATGGGGGTATATCCATCGACCCAATCTCGGGTTTATCGGAACTGTTACAGCGAGGGGTGCACCGGACTCGTCTAGCCGTGTCCGCGATCTTGACGACCGATCATTTATTCTGGTTGGAGGGGTCGTTTAGTGTTCGGCTGCGAAAGCCGCTGTACATTCCTCCGCATGTAAGGAACGCTCTGAGTTTCCGCTAACTATGATGATGCCACGTGGACCGGGCATCTTAAGGTTAAGATAAGCGTAATGCGGTATTGCATTAAAATGAGCGAAGGTTGTTCTTCTGAGTAGTGCTTGATATCCGCTTCAGAATGGAGCGATGTCGAAGGTTAATTCTTCGCTTCGGGAGTTTTCGGGAGGACCGATACAACCTTTAGTACTATAGAGCCTGTGCATCGGGCTTCTGGGCCTGGTATTGCTCCTTTAAAGGTAGTGTTGCTTTGGCTGATTCTTGTTGGGTCTATCCCCATTTTGTGGACTGTGTCTTGATATATCAAATTAAGACTGCTGCCGCCGTCCATAAGGACTCGGGTGAGATGGTATCCGTCAATTATTGGGTCTAGTACCAAGGCGGCCGATCCTCCGTGCCGGATACTAGTCGGGTGATCCCTGCGATCAAAAGTGATTGGGCAGGCTGACCAAGGGTTGAACTAGGGGGTAACGGGCTCTACGGCACGTACGTCTCGGAGTGCGCGTGTGCTCCTCCTCTTTGTTACGTGAATCATGTTCACTGTTTTGACTTCTGGTGGGAATTTACCCCAGTGTTTTGTTGGTGAGGCTCATCCTCGTCTTCACTTGGTGTCTCCCTCCCCTTGTGTTTGGCGTTTAGCTTGCCGGCCTGCTTGAAGACCTAGCATTCTCTGTTGGTGTGATTTGCAGGTTTATCGGAGGTGCCGTGAATTTGACATAATCTGTCTAGAATCTTGTTTAGGTCGGACAGTCCATCTCTATTGCCTTTGAATGGCTTTTTCCATTGACCGGGTCGAGAGCCCCTGAATCTGGTGTTTACCGCCGTGTTGTTTGGGCTGTCTTCGTTGCTTCGATGCTTGCTTTTATTGCGTCGTGGTTTTCCATTGCCATCCCTGACTTCGGATGTGCTTGGGTCGCTGGTGCCGCTGCGGGCCAGCCAACTATCCTCGCCCATGCAAAAGCGGGTCATAAGGCTTGTTAGGGCTGCCATTGTCCTTGGTTTTTCCTGGCCGAGGTGTCTGGCAAGCCATTCGTCCCGGACACTATGTTTGAAAGCCGCTAAAGCTTGGGCGTCCGGGAAATCGACAATTTGATTCTTCTCAGTGAGGAATCTGTTCCAAAGCTTTTGGGCTGACTCTCCGGGCTGTTGAATTATGTGACTTAAATCGTCTGCATCCAGAGGTCGGACATAAGTCCCTTGAAAATTGGCCCTAAAAGCATCCTCAAGCTCTTCCCAACTTCCAATTGAGTTTTTGGGGAGGCTCTTCAACCAGTGCCTAGCTGGTCCTTTCAACTTTAAGGGCAAGTATTTGATGGCGTGGAGATCATCTCCACGATCCATGTGGATGTGAAGGATAAAGTCCTCAATCCAGACCCCAGGGTCTATTGTTCCGTCGTATGACTCTGTGTTCACGGGTTTGAATCCTTCTGGGAATTCATGATCTAGTACCTCGTCGGTGAAGCATAGGGGGTGCGCGGCACCCCTGTATTTGGGTGTGTCTGACGGTTGTAGTGTTCGGCTTTGATTCCGGACTATTATTCTGTCAGTATAGTCATTTGGGCGGCGATGATTCTGTGCCGGAACGCGCTTCCTAGCTCCGTAAATGGACCTGGTCAAACCGGCTTTTTCGTGTATGTCCTCGCGTAGGTCATGTGCTAACTTGTGTATGTCATCGTTACCCGCCCTATCACGACCACGTGGTGGCCAGTCCGGTTGATCGGCCGTTTTATTTTCTGGCTGAGTGGGCTCTAAGGCCTCGTCGTCAAATTCAGGCAACAACTTGCGCTTTGGGTAGCTTTTTGTGTGGCAATTACCGCCATATTTTTCTTCCGTGTCGAGCAGTTTATTCCCTCTGCTGTTTAGCGTATCATGTGCGGTCTTAAGCCTTTGTTTCTGCTTCTTCAGGCTCCGCGCGGTTTCAATGAGCCTTTTATGAAGGTTCTCTTGTTCCAAGTATCTTTCAGGGATGATGTGTCCATCGTCGTCCGGACTATTCATGTCACCAAAGACAGGTTGATGAGTTTTACCCTCGGGGTCATCATGACCGGACAGCGGCTCCGTACAATGTTCGCCGTTTGCTGGTTCACCCTGCTCCACCGCTAGGTTCATGTGGTCGTTGTCTCCTTTGGGGTCGACCGGGGTGTTACTCTTTCTTGCACTATTGTCGCTGTTTTTGCCGAGGCGGGATTTCGAGCGGCGCTTACGCCATCGCTTTGGTTGCTTCTCAAGGGAATTGTCCTTCGATGCTTGTTCCTTGTCATCATTTCCTTTGGGTGTATCCACCATGTATATATCATGTGATGAGGTGGCAGTCCAACGCACTGTGGGCGGTGGTTCTTGTTCGTCTCCCGCATCGTCGTCCATGCCATCGATGTCTTCAGAGCCGAAATCAAGCATGTCGGTTAGGTCGTCGATAGTGGCTATTAAGTGGGTGGTGGGTGGGGAACGAATTTCTTCGTCGTCTGCTTCCCACTCGAGCCGAACACAGTTCGGCCAAGGGCCTCCTGACAAGGAGAGAGACCTTAATGATTTTAGCACATCGCCCAAGGGTGAGTGCCGAAAGATATCCGTGGAGGAAAACTCCATGATCGGCGCCCAATCAGATTTGATAGGTACGGACGCAGGCGGTTCAAACACTGTGGCCAGGGACGAATCCAAGGGTCCAGCAACACAGGTCCCGTAGGAGGTGAAGTCAGTATTCGGCTCTATCGCCCCTGAGTGTGCGGCCTCCGGGGCAGGGTCCATCCACCCATCCTCGGACGGCGAGATCTGCTCCGGATCAAGGGCTGGAGTCGCCATAGGTGTGATCTCCCAAACACTGTCCAGCGGCAGAGCTAAGTCATGCACGTCGTGACTGTGCGTCGCACCTGACGTGGGCTCGACTCCGTCGAAGATCAAGTCTCCGCGGATGTCGGCAGTATAGTTCAAACTTCCAAACCTGACCTGATGGCCAGGGGCGTAGCTCTCGATCTGCTCCAGATGGCCAAGCGAGTTAGCCCGCAGTACGAAGCCGCCAAATACGAAGACCTGTCCGGGGAGGAAAACCTCACCCTGGATCGCATCGTTGCTGATGATCGAAGGAGCCATCAAGCCTTATGGTGACGACACAGTGGAACTCTCAATGAAAGCATCAATGTCGGTGTCAAAACCGGCGGATCTCGGGTAGGGGGTCCCGAACTATGCGTCTAAGGCAGATGGTAACAGGAGGTGAGGGACACAGTGTTTACCCAGGTTCGGGCCCTCTCGATGGAGGCAATACCCTACTTCCTGCTTGATTGATCTTGATGATATGAGTATTACAAGAGTTGATCTACCACGAGATCGGAGAGGCTAAACCCTAGAAGCTAGCCTATGGTATGATTGTTCTCGTCCTACTGACTAAACCCTCCGGTTTATATAGACACCGGAGGGGGCTAGGGTTACACAGAGTCGGTTACAAGGGAGGAGATCTACATATTCGATTTGCCAAGCTTGCCTTCCACGCAAAGGAGAGTCCCACCCGGACATGGGACGAATTCTTCAATCTTGTATCTTCATAATCCAACAGTCCTGCTGTCCGAGGACCCCCTAATCCAGGACTCCCTCACGCGTGGCCTAGGCCGGCGATGCTCCATCCACTTCAAGTCCGATGGCAATGCGACCCTCTATGTGAGGGTGTTCAGGGAAGATGGTCGTCGCGTTGGGTGTTGACCTGAAGACAACGACGGTGGTGAGGTGCTCGGCCTTGGCGACGGCCGCGACGAGAGTGAAGGCGGGCTCGCCCTCGGCGCCGGCCCTGGCTCGTCCAGCTACGGCGACTCTTGTTTCGGCGACAGCTCCAGCAGCGGAGGCTATGACCAGCTTCCATGCCCGCTTCGAAGGTGGCAGCGGGTCGTCTCGTCGCTGCGCTTCCGTGAAGCGCGAGGAGGGGTCTGGCTGAGCTCAGGAGAGCGCCATGGGCCCGTCCTCGCGACCTTCCACGGGAGCATGTGCCGCTTTTGTTTCGTTCTTCCTTTCCTTCCTGCATTAAGAGAGAGAGAGAGAGACAAGTGTGGGGCCCGCTGGGGCATACAACAACTATGACTTCCAAGTGGCTGTGCTATGTTTATCATTCTTGTGTCGTGTTGTAGCATCAATGTTTTATGTAGGCGTGTAGGGATAACTTAGCTTGATGTGCCTGACGTAGTTTCCGCCTCGTGAGGCACGCATTCCCTAGTGCCTGGCGAGGCCGCCTACGCTCGAAGGCGTCGGGGAATTGCAAAAATTCGTTAGGAAATTCTTATTCTTCTGAATCCTGGTCGCATGCACTGCTGGCCATGATCTAGCGCTTCGCATCGCGGTACCCAGGGGGCACAGATTGAGAGGGGTGCGCCAGCTTGCGAGCTCGAGCGAGGGTGCCTTGCGAAAAATAGGAAAATGAAAACGCTCATGAGGGCACCTGTCCAGCCCCCTCGCGAGGCGTGTGAGGGAGAGTACGGGTCAAAAATGAGGAACCGAGGGCAGAAAAGGAGGCAGAAAGGCAATGGAACCAGGCCGGCAAGGAACACCAGAAAGCAAATTCTCACTAAAAAGGGGCAAGCCAACTACGAAAAGCTAATGAAAGCTGCGTCCGGCACCTAGTCTAGTCTTCTTGTCTTCTCACCAACGCAAAGCTAAGCGCTGCCACTAAGACGTGGGAGGGAGCCCCCGAGGCCCGAGGGCGGCACTCCTGAGACTCTGGGGCGTGTACAGCCCCACTCATTTTTACGTGAGAGTGTCACGAGCGGAGATCTTCACAGGCACTGGGCCTTGCTTCACAGGCGTCGGGCCTTGCTTCATGGGTAGAACTTCTGGAGGTGCTGGATGTTCCAGGCGTTCTGGATGGGGATCCCGTCTTGCGTCTCCAGGCGCGCAGCGCCAGGCTTGGAGACGTGGGCGACCCGAAACGGGTCCTCCCACATGGGCGAGAGCTTGTGCAGCCCTTCCCTGGAGAGCACCCGCCTCAGGACGAGATCACCCACCTCGAGCGTCCTGGAGCGGACACCCTGGCAGTGGTACCGCCGAAGTGCCTGCTGGTACCTCGCAGCTCGGAGCGAGGCTTCACGTCGGCGTTCCTCCCCCAGCACGAGGTCCATCCCCCGCATGGCGTCCTGTTGCGTTTCATCAAACGCCAGGACTCGCACGGAGCGATTCCTGACCTCGTGTGGGAGAACCACTTCTGCTCCATAGATGAGGAAGAACGGGGTCTCTCCTGTCGGCCTAGTGGCGGTGGTGCGGATGGACCACAACACGGACTGGAGCTCGTCGTGCCAGCCCCTGCCACAGGCCTCGAGATTCTTCTTGAAGGTCCTAGTCTTGAGACCCCTCGGGACTTCCGCGTTGGCGCGTTCGGCCTAGCCATTGCTCCTGGGGTGCGCCATGGAGGCGTAGCAGATGTGCGTTCCAAGGTTAGCACAATTTGTTTTGAAGAGATTGCTAGTGAACTGTGAGCCGTTGTCGGTGATGATAAGATTAGGGACCCCAAATCGACTTACGAGGCCCTTGACGGACTTGACTGCTGACCCGGTTGGGATGGTGCGGACGGCTTCCACTTCCGCCCACTTGGTGAATTTGTCGATGGCAACGTAGAGGTAGCGGTAAACTCTAGGCGCTCGAGGGAATGGGCCCAGGATATCCAGCCCCCAGACCGCGAACGGCCAAGAGAGCGGGATAGTCTGGAGGCCCTGAGTCGGCTGGTGGATATGCTTGGCATGGAATTGGCAGGCCTCGCAGGATTTCACCAGCTCGGCCATGTCGTTGAGTGCCGTGGGCCAGTAGAACCCGCCGCGGAAAGCCTTGCCGACTAGGGTGCATGACGACGAGTGGTGCCCACAGTCTCCGCCATGTAAGTCAGCCAGCAGCTCTTTCCCCTACTCCCTGGAAATGCATCGCAGAGAAACATCATTTGGCCGCTTCATGTATAGCTCACCGTCCTGAATGCAGTACGCCATAGCCTGCCGGGCCACACGCTCCGCGTCTTCTTCCTTCTCCAGCAATGTGCCTTGCGTCAGGTACGCCTTAAACTCCTCGATCCAGCACCCCTCCTGAGGCTCGAGCGCTAATAGGAGGCGTGCTCTGGAGGTCGGGCCGCGGGCGGGGGCTCCCGAGGCTGGTGGCTGGGCGAGTTCCTCCTGAGGTGACGCCGGCTCCGCATGTGGAGGTGCTGCCGAAGACTCGAAGAGTCGCTCCTCGAAGACGCCAGCCTCTTGGGGTAGCCGCTTGGATGCTCTTTTGGCGATGTCATCAGCCTCCTCGTTGGTGCCACGAGGCACATGCTGTAGCTCCAGGTCCAGGAACTTCTTCTCCATTTTGCGTACCTCCGTGAGGTACGCCTCCATGTGCTCATGCTTTGGCTCGTACACCTTGTTGAGAAGTTGTCGAGGAGCTGCGAGTCTCCCTTGATGGTGAGGCGTTTCACTTCCAGGGCCACCGCAGCCTTGAGGCCGGCGATGAGACCCTCGTACTCTGTGATGTTGTTGGAGGTCGTCTCGCCCTGCTGGAAGCAGAGCTGCATGGCTTAGTAAAGTTTGTCCTGAGCGGGTGAGATGACCACGGCTCCAGCCCTCGCGCCCTAGTGCACGAACGCGCCATCAAAGTACATGACCCAGCGATCCGGTGCTTCACTCCCTGGCGAGAGGGATCGGTTTTCACCTGCTTCGAGTTCCGAGGTGTCAGTCCATTTCGCCACAAAGTCGGCGAGTGCAGCCCCCTTGATGACCCTGGTTGTGCTGAACTCCAAGTCAAACGCTTGCAGCTTGATGTTCCATTCGGCGACCCTTCCTGCAGCATTGGGGCTCCTGAGCACTCTCTCCAATGGGTAAGCTGAGACGACCTTGATGGAGTGACCCTGGAAGTAGTGGCGCAACTTATGCGAGGCCACCAGGAGCACGAGCAAGAGCTTCTGAGGCATGGGGTATCGTGTGTCAGTGTCAAAACCGGCGGATCTTGGGTAGGGGGCCCCGAACTGTGCGTCCGAGGTTGATGGTAACAGGAGACAGGGAACACATTGTTTACCCAGGTTCAGGCCCTCACGATGGAGGTAAAACCCTACGTCCTCCTAGATTAATATTGATGAGTATAGGGGTTACAAGAGTTGATCTACCACGAGATCGTAATGGCTAAAACCCTAGAAGTCTAGCCTATCTGATTATGATTGTCCTTGTCTCTATGGACTAAACCCTCCGGTTTATATAGACACCGAAGGGGACTAGGGTCATACAACGTCGGTTACATAGAAAGGAAATAGTACATCCGCCCGCCTAGCTTGCCTTCCACGCAAAGGAGAGTCCCATCCGGACACGGGAGAAAGTATTCTATCTTGTATCTTCATGGCCCAATAATCCGGCCCATGTCCAAGAGGCCGGACGCCCGAGGACCCCTTAGTCCAGGACTCCCTTAGTAGCCCCTGAACCAGCCTTTAATGACGAGGTGTCCGGCACACAGATTGTCTTCGACATTGCAAGGCGGGTTCCCCCTCCTATTACTTCAAAGTCCCCGACTTAAAGAGCGGTATTTGGCTTTTCCATTTAATGTCGGGCAGATTGTCTTCCACGCCTTCCTAACTTCAGCTTCCACGTGGCGATTAAATACGAGAGGTTGGGGTATTTTTGCACATACCACCCTGACCATACAAGAGAGGTGCCTATTTAAAGAGAATAGATCTCAGATCCATTCCACACCCCGCGAAAAAAATCCTCAGAGCTCGCTAAGAGGAACCACTCCAACATGGCTAGCGCTCCCAGCTCTTCCTCTCGTCCCAACAGCTCGGAAAAGGGTGATTGGGAGAGATGCTCCACATCTCACGGTCAGCTGACAAAGCTGCAAAAACAGGGCTTTCTTCCTCCCGTGGATCTAGTCCATGTCCAAGCAGGATTAACATCCTCCAATGGCGGGGTTCAGGCGGAGAATTTCCCCAATCCGTCTAGGGGAACGAGTATGCTTCGTTCCTTTCTTGCTAAGAGGCGTCAGATTTCCAATCCATCCCTTCCTTCGAGGGCTGCTGGAGTATGATGGCCTCCAACTGCACAGTTTCACTCCCACCTCCATCCTGCACATCGCGTGTAAGTAATTTAAAAGACACCTTCTTCGAAAGAGTTTCCTTACTATGCCTCACCCACCACACTATTTCGTGTTCCAAAGGGGGGGGTGCTCAACATCACAACATGCACCAGAAGTGTCTCCGAGGAGAGCGGCGCCCGCACCGAGCACATCTTCGAAGAGGAAGGCAAATGATAATACTGCCAAACCCTCGTCAAAGAGGTAAGGCTTTCTTTTGAAGAATACATCTTCTGACCGCCACATCAAACCGTGATGCCATTCGCCGCTCAGGAAAAGTGTCCGCCAGACTATGTCCGGGGATCCTGCCGATCGTGCCTCTACTAGTCAGGTTCCGGACCCTGCCCTAAGGACGGGGGCTGACACGGGAGTGGCGCCGAACTATCCTTCTGCAGAGGATTTGGACAATATGTATGTCATGAACTTTGAAGTGGAGAGCGCCATGAATCATCATCGTTGGAGGGCCGCTCTCCGTGACCCCGGCTTTTCAAAGGAGGCATTTGATGCCTTCGGCTCGGCCGATGTGTACATCCGAGCTACTCGGGATGGGCTCGTAAGAGGCATGGACTAGCATCTAAAAGATATGCAGGTAAGTTTATATTCTACCAATCTGATAATTCTATACCAGTAGCCCCCGAGACTTGAAGCAGTGGATCCAACTGATTTAAGGATCATTGTATAACCAGGTACTTACGGAGAAGAACATCCTGTTATCTCAGGAACTAGAAAAGTATCGGACCCAGCTAACTGCAGCCAATGCCGAACTGGAGAAATCCAAGAAGGTGTCATCTGGTAATGTTCCCCTCCATTGAGAAAACATAATTGTATACCAATAATGCTAACACAGTTGCTCACCTCTAAATAGGATCATCATATCAACTGCAAGAGCAACTGAAAGCTGCTCAAGGGGGAGAACAAGAAGCCAAGAGACTACTAGCCGCGGGAGAGCGTGTGCTAACATGAGTCGTGGAGGAGAAAAACAAGCTCCAGGATTCCAATACCCGACTGGGCGAGGAACTGAAAGATGTACCCAGCTGGCTGACTCTGTGAAGGAAAATAAGAGGCTTGGAGGCGGCATATTTAGTATGTGGTCAAACTTACCTCCGTGTAGTTCGGAAATGAAAGGGACTAACAGATTTATGCCTGTAGGTATGCTGACTGGTCGTCCCGAACAGGAGGTATCCAGATTCTCAGGCGATCTACTAGAAGAGCTGTCACAAGTGCACGAGCAAGCTCGGCAGGTGATGTAAAGTGTTGCCAAGGCTTTATGGCAATCCGCCTCTCCTCCAGGAGGTATGGCGGAGGTCGTGGAGCTGTTCAAAGGGGCACGGCGGCGTATTCGGTTATGGAAGATATCAGCCTGCCGGGAAGGTGCGTGAGAGGCCTGGGCCATGGTAAAAACATGGTATACAAAGCTTGATCCGAATCATATGGCCCGGGTCGGACCGCTGGGGTCAGATGGGAAAGAAATTCCTGTTAGTTTGGTATATGACCAAGTAGAAGTAGCTGCCAAGTATTCCCAACAGGATTGTAAGCTAGACAGCATGTTGGACGGTATAGAGGAGGAAGTTTTTGAGTCCAAGTGACTATGTACTTTCCTTAATATATTTGTTCCTAGCCGAATTGTAAAACGATTGTCATGGCTGGCCTTTTCACTTCGACCTCTGGACCCGAAGGTGCAGAGTGTTTTCGAATACTCGAGTGGTAAAAATAGATCGGGGTATGCGTGGAAACCAGGCGTAGGGGTCATAATTGCTTAAACAGACAAGTTGTATCCGGCTAGCTATGTTATATTACATTGTGATTGTAAGAAACATCTTCCAGAGAGAATATTTCCGTTAAGGGTTCCTTTCCCTGGGTCTGCATGTGTTAATATGCGTGTCTGAATTGTGACTGAAAACATCACAGTATGGGTGACGTTTGGGGGTTCGTAGTGGAAGAAATGTAAAACATCTTTAGTCCGCCGACCGAATATTCCCTTAAGAATGCTAGCTTTCGGCTTCACCCAGTCTGAGGTACACATCAGGATGACCCGGCAGTAACAATCGCAGAGGTGCTCCCTTTATGCCCTAGCCGAACTAACGGGAACGTATGGCATAAGCACGGGAGCCAGGCAACCCAGCTTGGCCAAAAATTAAGTCATATCGATGCATATAAGGGCGAAGAAAAGGTACATATGAGGAAAAACACATATGTAATGAGCTTGATAATAAGCTTTTGTGCAAGAAGCCCCCAGGTATAATGGACGTACACATTTGAGAATGCGTACGCTATAGGTGTACAGTTATAGCCACACGAAAGCTTTCAGGCAAAAAAGAGGGTGAAAAGAGAGGAAAAAAATAATGTAAGCGATAGGGAGGAGGAAGCAAAGGAAGGGTTTGGCGCTAGGCATAGAATCTTTGGAGTCTGGCCGCATTCCAGGGGTTTGGTTCGAGGCGGTCATCTGATGCATCATGCAGGCGGTACGCTCCTCCAGTGAGAACTTCGTCAATGATGAAGGGACCCTCCCACTTGGGCTTGAGTTTGTCCTTTTTCTTCTCCGGCAAGCGTAGAACGAGTTCACCGACATTGTAAGTCTTGGCCAGTACTTCTCTGCTTTGATATCTATGAGGCTGCTGTTGATAAAATGCGGAACGGGCTTTTGCAACATCGCGCTCCTCCTCCAGGGCATCTAAGTTGTCCTGCCGATCAAGCTCGGCCCC
This sequence comes from Triticum aestivum, assembly GCF_018294505.1. Lineage (NCBI taxonomy): Eukaryota > Viridiplantae > Streptophyta > Magnoliopsida > Poales > Poaceae > Triticum > Triticum aestivum. Next base: position 248,333,550 of record NC_057794.1, read on the forward strand.
TCTCTCTTCGTACATGTGCACTTGAGGTGAGTCATGAATAATGTCGTAGGGTAATACAACCTCTGCACCGTACACCATGAAGAAAGGTGTATATCCGGTAGTGCGATTGGGCATGGTCCACAGCCCCAGAGTACGAAGTCGAGCTCCTCAACCCAATGCTTGTCTAATTCTTCAAAGACCTTACTAGCCTGGGTTTGATGCCGCTCATAATAAGACCATTGGCTCGTTCGACTTCACCGTTTGTTTGCGGATGATAGATGGAGGCGTAATCAAGCTTAATGCCTAGATTAGCGCACTAGGCTTTCTCCTCATCGGCTGTAAAATTAGAGCCATTGTCGGTGATGATGTTGTGTGGGACACCATAATGGTGCACAATGCCGGATATAAAGTCTATCACTAGTCCGACTTTAGCCATTTTAACTGGTTTGGCCTCTATCCACTTAGTGAACTTATCTACCATGACTAGCAGATATTTTTTCTTATGGTTCTCCTTTAAGGGGTCCAACCATGTCAAGCCCCCAGACCGCGAAAGGCCAAGTGATGGGGATTGTTTGTAGAGCAATGGGTGGCATATGGCTTTGGTTGGCGAAAAGTTGGCATCCGACGCAACGTTGGACAAGGTCCCGTGTATCTCCTCAGGCCGTCGGCGAGTAGAAGCATGCACGGAAGGCCTTGCTTACAAGGGCCCGAGCTACAATGTGGTGACCACCGAGACCGGCATGAATCTCAGCCAAGAGCTGCCGCCCCTCCTCCTCGGAGATACATCTTTGGAGTACTCTGGTAGCGCTTTTCTTGTAGAGTTCTCCTTCGTGGACCTTATAGGCTTTCGAACGCTGAACAATGCAGCGAGCCTCATTCTGATCCTCAGGGAGCTCTCGTCTGTTGAGGTAGGCCAAGAAGGGTTCGGTCCATGGGGCAATGACTGCCATGATAAGATGGGCCAATGGTGTTATTTTGGTGGCTGAGCCTCCGATGATGTCAGTATGTTTGGAATCTGGGGTTATGATCAGATCCGGACTGACGTTGCCGCTCTCCCCTTGCCACACCACGTATGGCTTGAAAAGCCTTTCCAAGAAGATGTTAGGTGGGACGGGGTCGCGCTTGGTGCCAATGCGAGCAAGGACGTCTGGCGCTTGATTACTCTCAAGCCACATGGTGAAACTTGAGCCCCTCGAACTGAGCCGACATTTTGAGAACAACGTTACGGTAAGCCGCCATCTTCGGATCCTTGGCATCGAAATCTCCATTTATTTGAGATATCGCGAGGTTCGAGTCCCCGTGCACTTCTAGGCGTTGTATGCCCATGGAGACAGCCATCCGAAGACCATGCAATAAAGCCTCGTATTCAGTTGCATTGTTGGAGTTTGTGTATAATATTTGGAGTACATACTGAACTGTATCTCCAGTGGGGGATGTTAGGAAAACTCCTGCCCCTAAGCCCGCCAACATTTTGGAACCATCGAAATGCATCACCCAGTTGGAATATGTGCCGTACTCTTTAGGGGGTTCGGCTTCTGTCCATTCGGCGACGAAGTCTGCCAGTACTTGGGATTTGATGGCCCGGCGTGGCTTATATGTTATATCAAATGGAAGGAGCTCAATGGCCCACTTGGCAATCCGGCCCATTGAGTCACGATTTTTTATTATGTCGTTCAGTGGAACTTCGGAAGCCACTATGATCGAGCACTCTTGGAAATAATGTCGTAGCTTCCGGGATGCCATGAAGACCGCGTATGCTATCTTTTGATAATGAGGGTACCGGGATTTGCATGGAGTTAGGACGGTGGATACGTATACCGGCTTTTGGAGTGGGAATTTGTGTCCGTCCTCCTCTCGTTCGATGACGAGTACTGCGCTCACCACCTGGTGTGTTGCAGATATGTATAATAACATTGGTTCGCTGACGTTTGGCGCGGCTAGGATTGGGTTGCTTGCTAAAATGGCATTTATTTCTTCCAATTCGGCCGTTGCTGCATCTGTCCACTCGAAGTGATCGGTGCGTCGGAGAAGTTGATAGAGTGGCAATGCTTTTTCTCCTAGTCTAGAGATAAGGCGGCTTAAAGCGGCCACACATCCATCTAGTTTTTGGACCTGCTTAAGGTCTGTTGCTGTAGCCAGTTGTGATAAGGCTCGGATTTTGGCCGGATTTGCCTCGATTCCTCTACTAGAAACAATGAAGCTCAGTAGTTTTCCAGAGGGGACACTGGAAACACATTTTTCCGGATTGAGCTTAATGTCATATGTCCGGAGATTGTTGAATGTGAGGCGTTAGTCATCTATTAATGACTCGACGCGCTTAGTCTTGATGACGACGTTGTCCACATATGCTTCAACTCTCTTGCCGATTTGTTTCTCCAGGCATGTTTGAATCATGCGTTGGTAGGTGGCATCGGCGTTTTTGAGCCCAAAGGGCATAGTGTTGAAGCAGAAAGGCTCGTATGGGGTAATAAATGCAGTTGCAGCTTGGTCGGATTCCTTCATTTTAATTTGATGGTATCCGGAGTATGCATCAAGGAAACACAACGAGTCTTGTCCTGCAGTGGCATCGATAATTAGATCGATGCGGGGGAGGGGGAATGGGTCCTTAGGGCATGCCATGTTGAGGTCTTTGAAATGGACGCACAAGCGCCATGATTTATCCTTCTTTGACACCATTACTAGGTTTGCTAGCCAATCCGAATGTTTTATTTCTCTGATGAATCCGGCCTCAATTAGCTTGGCTAGCTCCTCCCCCATAGCTTGTCGTTTGGGTTCAAAAAAGCGCCGCAGTGTTTGCCTAACTAGCTTGTATCCTTTCAGTATATTGAGGCTGTGCTCAGCCAATCTGCGTGGGATTCCTGGCATATCAGAAGGGTGCCAGGCGAATATGTCCCAGTTTTCACGTAGGAACGCTCGCAGTGTGGCGTCCACCATCGGGTCCAGCTATGCGCCGATGGAGGCTGTCTTCTTTGGGTCTGTCGGGTGGACTTGAAATTTGACTATTTCATCTGCTGGTTTGAAGGAGGTGGATTTGGAGTGCTTGTCAAGGATTATGTCGTCCCTATCCACCGTTGAGCGCAGCGCCGTTAACTCTTCGGCCGCAAGGGCCTCAGAGAGTGCCTCAAGGGACAGGGAGGCTGTTTTGTTTTCAGCGTGGAGGGCTATGTCCGGATCACTAGCGAGAGTGATAATACCGTTGGGCCCGGGCATTTTGAGTTTCATATACCCATAATGAGGTATGGCTTGAAAGCGTGTGAATGCATCTCGCCCCAATAGGGCGTGGTACCCACTGTTGAAAGGGGCCACTTGGAAGGTTATCTCTTCGGACTGATAGTTCTCCGGTGTGCCGAATACCACGTCAAGTGTGATTTTCCCGCGCATCGTGCCTCCCGACTGGAAATGATTCCTCGGAAGGTTGTGCTGCTTTTCTCGATGCGGCTCCTGTCTATTTCCATTTTACTGCGTGTATCCTCATAGATGAGGTTTAATCCGTTGCCGCCGTCCATGAGCACCTTGGCGAGTCGAAAGCCATCCACAATTGAATTGAGGACCAAGGCGGCTGGTGCCCGGACTGACCGGGTTCTTGGTTCGTCACTGGCATTGAATGTTATGTGTCACATCCCTAGTTCTGGTATGTTATAGGTTTGCTTTGTGCACATGTTAAGTTTCAAATGAAATTGAAATGGGGATGTTTCAAACCCTAGCACCAAAGCAAATTCAAATAGGTTCAAATTAAAATTGGAATTTCAATAAACCCAAAATGCTCTTCAAAAATGTTTATGGTCTTTGGAAAATGTTGCAAACAACAACCAGAGGTGATGCACATTTTTGCTAAACATTTTGGATTTTTGAATGAACCCATATGTATTTGAATTGGAGCTGTTTAAAATAATATAAATATTTTAAAGGCTCCAAAAATGTTGGAATTTGGTGAGGGCCTCTGGTATATTATAACTAGTGGTCACAAAGAATCTCAACATTTTTATTTTGTGCTAGTATTTATTTTAAGCCAAAAACAAATGTCAGAAATAGAAAAGAAAACAAAAAAAGGAAAAGCTTACCTGAGGCTTGGCACTGTTACAGCCCAGCTGACCCGCCCACCTGGCGGCCTAGCCCACCAGGGGCAGCCCCATCTTCTACCTCTTGCCAGTAGGCAGAGGAGAAGCTGGGCACGACGCACGCGCGCGGCCACCGCGCGCCACCTCCACCCTGCCTGGTTGTCCTCCCGTCGCCTGGACCTTCCCTCGCGACACCACGCACCCCTGGACCTCTCTCACTCTCTCCCTCGAGTTCCTTCCCCTCCTCTGTTCTCTCCCTCGCACGCACACGAGTACGCTTGTCGCCGCCGCTCACCGAAGACATAGCCACTACCTTCCCCTCGCCTCTCCGACATGCTCATGAGCTTCGCCTCAACGTCCTCGCTCTCTCCACCGAGTCACGTGCCCGCGGAACGCCTGAAGCGACGGCACCGTCTTTGTTTCCATCGCTGGCTGCCGGAGATCCCCCTCGTTGCTCCACTCGCTCCAGTGCCTCCCCGAGCTCGTGAATGGCTCCATTCGATGCGTTGTGAGCTCCTCTGCTTATCCCCTCTCTCCCCGTGCTCTATTTCCCTCTCTAGCCGCCGTTCCCGTCGAGCCCGAGAGTTTGGCTCCGCCGACGATGTCGCCACCATGGCCTGGGCTCGACCTAGCCGTGCCCTTGCACCGCATATGCTCCTGGTGCCTCCAGGAGGCCGCCCAGCCCCTTTGCTCGCCCGCCTGCTTGCTCTAGCGCCGCACTCGTGCAGGTAGTAGCTCCAGCCACCGTGCTTGTCGCCGTTGCCATCGCTTCACTCCACCTCCAGCCGCCTCGATGCCACCACCCGACGCGCCTCGTCGCGCTGCACCCGTAGAGCCCAGCAGCGCACGCTCTCGCCGATGGAGTCGCCCGGGCGAGGAGCGCCGCCGCGTCCTGCTTAGCACCGGCGGCTAATCGCCGTTTAGGTGACGTGGGCATCATTAGTGGCTAGTGATCAACTAATTTAACCCCCTGACCCACTCACCGCTGGGCCCCACGTCCTAACTAACCGGGTTTTATTTGCGTTTAGATTAAATTAACCCCCCCCCATAGGCCCCACCGGTCAGTTTGACCTGGCCACGTCACACGTTGACCGGCGCCCACCTGTCATTGACACTGAACATCACTGTGTCACTGACCAGTGGACCCCACTGGTCAGGTTTGACCTACACCGCTGCTGTTGGCCTGCTAAGGTCAGCATGACGCAATGCTGACGCAATAACTCTTTTTCTGGATTTATTCTTATTCAGGAAATTCCAGAAAATAGCTAAAACTTCTAAAATTCATAGTAATTCAACCGTAGCTCAGAATGAAATAATTTATATATGAAAAAATTATCAGAAAAACGCAAGGAATCCATTTATGCCAATTACATGCATGAAAAACCAACTTATACATGCTTTATAAGTGAAAACATAATATGGGCATTTTAAATGCTTCATTTTGAATTGCATTTGAATCTTTGATTCAAATGGGCTTCAACCAACTTGGTAGCATCTTGCATTAGCCCAAACACTAGCATTTGCACATGTCATGTTCATGCATCATTTTGTTGCATTTGTTTGTGTATTGATTGCCGGCACCGTTTCTTCTCGATAGGTTCCACTCCGGAAGGTGTTCCCGAGTACCTGTCAGAGGAGTAGTGCCCCTTCGTCGTTCTATCAGGCAAGCAAACCCCCTAGAGCATTTCGATAAATCCCACTCTCTCGCTCTTGCTCCTTACACTGCATTAGGACAACAACGATTCAACTGCTACTTTTCTGCTGCGGTAGTTGAACCCATTCCTCTGCATGACCTGTCATTGCCACATTAACTAGTTGAAACCCACTAGCATGAGTAGGAGTTTCTTGAGCCTTGATGTGCCTACTCATCCATGCTTGTTTTCTTTATGCCAGCTATGCTTAGAGTTGTGTCAAGTCTGATTCATCGGGAATGAATCGAAGTGGTGAACATGTCCTACCGATAAAGGCTAAGTGTGTGAACACGTTTTGGTAAAGGTAGCGATGAGAGGCCATGTAGGAGTACATGGTGGGTTGTCTCATTGGAACCGTCCCTAAGCACTGAGTTCTATGTATGTTATCCAAGTCCAGTTACTACCAAACATTAGGTTTCGGTTATCCGGCCCCTCTCGGCTTATTAATCCACTTGATCTCTGTCCAGGAGTTGCAACTAGTTTCTGGCGTTTGTAGGTAGTGGTACTTGTCTACCAGGTGGTGTCCGACGGGACGGGCTTGGTACAGACTAGGCACCGTGGCACGGTGTACCAAGTGGCACCCGGATGGTGGGCTTGGGAACCCTGCACACATCGTTTGGGGCCATACTGGAGACTTTGGCCAGAACTCCTTGCGGATGGAACTCGAATAGGTGATAAACCTGGACGAGAGACTTGTGTGGTTAGTCAGGTCGTGGCCGACACCCTCGCCCGGCTTCCGCTTGAAGGTTGCCGAGGTACATGACGTGTACATGGCGATAAGTGGCGAGAGCGTGTCTGAAGAAGTACACCCCTGCAGGGTTAACATTATCTATTCGAATAGCCGTTTTCCTCAGATATGGAAACTTGGAGGACTTATGTAGTACATAGACAACTTGAAGTGGATACTCTAAAATCTGCAAGATAAGCATGAGTGCTATGGATGGCCTTCTCGTAGGGAGACGGGAATGGATCCATAGTGGAGTATTGATATGGTGAATATGTTGACTTGTGTGCGTCTTCTCACCTCAAAGAAGTTTCTGATACTCGTAGTGTAGGTTAGCCAATGAGTCAAAGTTGGCTTGCTGCTGTTAAGACTCCACCACCCCCTTTGTTGATAATGTTGCATATGTAGATAGTTCTGATGTAAGACTTGTTGAGTACCTTCATACTCATGTTTTCTTATTTATGTTGATAATGTTGCATATGTAGATATGTTACACTAGTGACTTCGATGAGTAGCTTGTATCCCAGCTATGATCTTGTACCCTTGGGAGGGTCATGTTTAGTCAGGCTTCTTAGTCTTTTCCTTTTGTAGTTGTCTGTACTCAGACTTGTAATGCTTCCGTTGCTTGTATGCTCTGAATGATGGGTCATGAGACCCCTGTTTGTATTGAATGCTATGTGGCTCTTCTGGGCCTTTATCTATATGAGTTTGAGTTATGTTGTGATGCCATGTTGTACAACACATACTTGCATGTTATGCGTACGTGTAACGTGTATTGCTATGTGTGGGGTCCGACAACCTAGTTGTTTATCCCTGGTAGCCTCTCTTATGGGGAAATGTAGTCTTGTGCTTCCATGAGCCATAGTAGTCCGCTACAGCCTGGTTCACCGGAGTCCTGCTAGCCCAGCACTACTGCTCCAGAACACTTGATTGGCCGGCATGTGATTCACTTCGTTCCTGTGTCTATCCCTTCGGGAAATGTCACGCGGTGACATCCGGAGTCCTGCCTAGCCTGCTACAGCCCGGGTTCTCGGAGTCCTGTTAGCCCAGTGCCACAGCCCGGATTCACACGCTGCTGACCCACATGCTTGATGTTGATTCATGTATGCCTGTCCCCGTAAGTTGGTGCCACCTTGGGTTCACGACTAGTCATGTCGGCCCGGTTTCTCTGTCATATGGATGCTAGCGACACTATCATATACGTGAGCCAAAAGGCGCAAACGGTCCCGGGCCAGGTAAGGTGGCACCCGTGGGAATACCGTGCGTGAGGCCACAAAGTGATATGATGTGTTACATGCTAGATCGGTGTGACTTAGGATCGGGGTCCCGACAGCGTTGGTATCAGTGCTTGACTGACTGTAGGATTACCAAGCCAAACTGGTCGAAGTTGAGTCTAGAAATGCTTTAGCTATATAAGGGAATTGATTGTGGAAGGGAAGTAATGCTCTTTTTACTCCTTTACCTCATGTCATTCTTTTTGAGTCAGCCTCTTCTTTTCTACGAGGGTTAAGGCCTAGGTTTCTCCTCTATCTCTCAGGATGACATGTTACTAAGCCGTAAAGTCTTAGGATTGTTGGGTTGTGTCTCCGTACAGTTCTACTACTTCTGTGTGTCATCAGTTTGACCCAGAACCTTGATATTATGATGCTGAGTGATTATGCTATTCCTTTGATGAATGTCTCAAAATCCCTTTTGAGCATTTACAGCTATTATGCTACCGAAGTTGTCCTAGGATTTCAAGAGTTTCCAATGCTTTTGCATTACATTCCGCATCCTTATGTCGATGCTAATTCCATCCTTGTTTCCTTGGTTTCTGTGCCAGGATGTTGTCTACTAACCGAGGTTCAGTTGCTCATAGCAAGAACCACGGAGATGGTATGGATGAGGATCCTCCTGACCAGCCTTTGATGGCAGAGTTCTTGTTAGCATCCGAGAGGAACAAGCGTGAGACTAACCGCTTGCTGGCACAGATTGAGCAGAACACCGCACATCAGCGTAAGAAGTTGGTTTCTATCACCGACTTCATTGGTCTGAAACCACCCACCTTCCATCATTCCATTGAGCCACTCGATGCGGATGACTGGCTCCGGAGCATCACTCACAAGTTGCATTCTGCGAGCGTGGCTGAAGGTGACAAGGTCACCTATGCTACCTATCACCTGGAAGGTCCTGCTAGTATTTGGTGGCAGAGCTATGAGGCTATGTTAGCAGCTGGCCAGATTCCTACCTGGAGGGATTTCACTGAGGTTTTTCGTGAGAACCACATTCCTCGGGCTCTCATTGACCACAAGAGGGAAGAGTTCTGTAGTTTTACCCAGGGTAAGCTGCATGTTGATGCTTACAGTAGAGAGTTTGGAAACCTCGCCCACTATGCTACAGAAGAAGTGTCCACGGACGCCAAGAAGCAGGCTAGGTTCCGGAAGGGTCGCAACCCTAAGTTGCATCGTGATCTCCACCTACATCATTGTGATACTTTCCAGGCTCTTGTGAACAAGGCCATTAATGCAGAGACAGCTCAGCTCACTTACGAGGAGTCTCATAGCACAACCGTGATCTGGGTTCTTCCTCCCGCTCTGGCTCTCAGAAGCGATGGATTTGGATTCTGAACTCAGCTCTTCCACCTGGATATGCACCGAGGCCATCCGATGTGGCGCCTCACCTAGCTCAGCAACGTGCTCCACCCATGCCTATTAGTGGACCACTTGCCAATGTAGGTCCACGTCCTACCTCGGGAACTTGCTTCACCTGCGGAGAACCAAGACACTATGCACGTGACTGCCCTCAGTCCAGTTATACCCCACCCAGTCTGAGAGATCTGTTAGCCGTGATAAGCCATCAGGCAAGATGATCAGTACCAAGCCAGCCACCACTGAACGAGCATGTGTGCACCACGTCTCAGCTACAGAAGCTCAAGATGATCCCGACGTCGTACTGGGTATGCTTCTTGTCAATTGTCACCCAGCTTCAGTTCTGTTCGATACTGGAGCATCCCACTCCTTCATATCCGAAGGTTATGCTCGGTTGCACGACATGTCATTTTGTGATATGCCAACTCCACTAATAATCCAGACTCCTGGTTCCAAATGGCAAACCTCTAAGGTAAGCCATGGTAATGAAATCCTTGTTGACCGACTGGTATTTCTTGCTTCTTTGATATCTCTCAAGTCTTCAGATATTAACATCATCTTGGGCATGGACTGGATGACAGCTCATCATGCCAAGATCGATTGTTACACTAGATCTGTTCAACTTACACATCCATCTGGCAAAATAGTCACTGTCTCCACTAGAGTTGCAAGGCATCAACTCTATTCTCTTAATGCCAGCCCTCTTCCAGATCTTGAGGATATTCTGGTAGTCCGTGACTTCCCGGGTGTCTTTCCAGAAGAACTGCCAGGTGTCCCACCTGACAGAGATGTAGAGTTTGTCATAGAACTTATCTCAGGAACTGTTCCAATCTCTAGGAGACCATACAAGATGGCACCTTTGGAGTTAGCCGAGCTTAAGAAACAACTTGATGAGTCCTTGCAAAAGGGTTTCATCCATCCCAGTTCTTCTCCTTGGGCTTGTCCTGTCCTCTTCGTCAAGAAGAAGGATGGTACGGATCGGATGGTTGTAGATTATCGCCTTGTTAATGTGGTCACGATAAAGAACAAGTATCCGCTCCCCAGGATCAACGACCTGTATGATCAGCTCGCTGGATCCTCAGTCTTTTCCAAGATGGATTTGAGGTTAGGCTACCACCAAATCAAAATTAGAAACAGGGACATCCCCAAAACGGCCTTTGTCACTCGTTATGGTCAATATGAGTACATCGTGATGTCTTTCGGCCTAACCAATGCTCCAGCTACTTTCTCCCTCTTGATGAACTCGATCTTTATGTAGTACTTAGATAAGTTCGTCGTGGTTTACCTCGATGATATTCTTATTTACTCGAAGAACAAGGAAGAGCATGCCGAGCATCTTAGACTTGTGTTAGAAAAACTCAGAGAGCACCGCCTTTATGCCAAGTTCTCCAAGTATGAATTTTGGTTGCCAGAAGTGACCTATCTGGGCCACGTGATCTCTGGTAAGGGCATTGCTATCAATCCCGAGAGAGTCAAAGCAGTTCTCGATTGGACTCCACCCGAAACGGTCAAACAAGTTAGGAGTTTCCTTGGTCTAGCCAGTTATTGTCCCCGCTTCGTTGAAAACTTCTCCAAAGTGGCCAAACCTCTCACGGAACTTCTCAAGAAAGATAAAAGGTTTGAGTGGACCCCACAGTGTGAGCACAGTTTTCAGGAACTGAAAAGACGCCTGACTTCTGCGCCCATACTCGTGCCACCGGATTTCACTAAAGACTTTGTTATCTATTGCGACACTTCGCGTCAAGGACTAGGTTGCATTCTTATGCAGGATCGTCATGTGATTGCCTATGCCTCTCGACAGTTGCATCCACATGAGGAAAATTATCCTACACATGATCTGGAGCTTGCAGCCGTAGTCTATGCACTTAAGACCTGGCGACATTACCTTCTTGGTAACCGTTGCGAAATCTACACTGACCATCAGAGTCTCAAGTATATCTTTACCCAACCGGATCTGAATCTCATACAGAGACGTTGGTTGGAGTTGATCTCGGATTACAACTTAGGAATCACCTACACCCCAGGCAAAGCCAATGTCATGGCTAATGCTTTAAGCCGTAAATCCTATTGCAACAACCTCATGTTGCAACAATGTCAACCACCCCTCCATGAGGAATTCTGTAAGCTTAACCTTCACATAGCTCCTCATGGTTCCCTTTCTACCTTGGTGGCAAAACCTACCCTTATGGATCAGATCATAGAGGCTCAGAAGCATGATACGGGAATCTCCTGGATCAAGAAAAATATTTCCAAGGGAGTTGCCGACTATTTCTCTATGGATGAACAAGGTGTTGTTTACTTTGGAAACCGTTTGGTGGTTCCCAAATGTCAACAGATGCAGCAACTGATCCTTAAGGAGGCCCATGAATCCCCTCTCACGATTCATCCCGGTAGTACAAAGATGTATCAGGACCTACGCCAGAGGTTCTGGTGGACTAGGATGAAGAGAGAAATCGCTCAGTATATTGCCAACTATGACGTTTGTCGTCGCGTTAAGGCAGAGCATCAAAGACCTACTGGCACCCTTCAACCTTTAGCTATTCCCGAGTGGAAATGGGACAAAGTTGGTATGGACTTCATCACCGGCTTTCCCAGGACCAAGAAAGGAAATAATGCTATCTTCGTAGTCATTGATCGTCTCTCCAAAGTGGCTCACTTCCTACCTGTTCGAGAGAGTATCACTACTAGTTAGCTCGCTAACTTATATATCTCTTGAATAGTGTCACTCCATGGTGTTCCACTAGAGATCAATTCAGACCATGGCAGTCTTTTCACCTCTCATTTCTGGGAAAGTTTCCAGGATGCCATGGGAACCCATCTTTCTTTCAGTACCGCTTTCCACCCTCAGTCAAGTGGTCAGGTGGAAAGGGTCAACCAAATTCTCGAATACATGCTTAGAGCTTGTGTTATCTCATTCGGTATGGATTGGGAGAAGTGTCTTCCTTTCGCCGAGTTTGCTTATAACAATAGCTATCAATCCAGTCTTAGGAAAGCACCCTTCGAGATTCTGTATGGACGAAGATGTCGAACACCTTTGAACTGGTCAGAAACCGGTGAAAGACAATTCTTTGGACCGGATATGATCCAGGAGGCAGAAGAGCAAGTTCGCATCATTCGTGAGAATTTGAAAACAGCCCAATCTCGTCAAAAGAGCCAGTATGACCGTCGTCATAAGGAAGTGGCTTATGAAGTTGGCGACAAGGCTTACCTTCGGGTTACTCCTTTGAAGGGTACCCATCGTTTCGGTATCAAGGGCAAGTTGGCTCCTCGTTACATTGGTCCTTTTCGCATTCTCGCTAAACGAGGAGAGGTTGCCTACCAATTGGAACTACCCCCACATCTTTCTCGAGTTCATGATGTCTTCCACGTCTCTCAACTCAGGTGTTGCTTCTTGGATCCCATCCGCAGAGTGGACCACGAAACGCTTGATCTCCAAGATAACCTCACTTATCGAGAGTACCCCGTTCGCATTCTGGATCAAGCAGAGCGTGTCACTCGACGTCATAACATCAAGTTTCTCAAGGTTCAGTGGTCCCATCATTCCGAGAGAGAAGCTACCTGGGAGCGAGAAGATTGTCTTTGACTTGAGTACCCCGCTTTCTTTCCGTCAACTCCTGAATCTCGGGACAAGATTCTTCCGAGTGGGGGCGAGTTGTCACATCCCTAGTTCTGGTATGTTATAGGTCTGCTTTGTGCACATGTTAAGTTTCAAATGAAATTGAAATGGGGATGTTTCAAACCCTAGCACCAAAGCAAATTCAAATAGGTTCAAATTAAAATTGGAATTTCAATAAACCCAAAATGCTCTTCAAAAATGTTCATGGTCTTTGGAAAATGTTGCAAACAACAACCAGAGGTGATGCACATTTTTGCTAAACATTTTGGATTTTTCAATGAACACATATGTATTTGAATTGGAGCTGTTTAAAATAATATAAATATTTTAAAGGCTCCAAAAATGTTGGAATTTGGTGAGGGCCTCTGGTATATTATATCTAGAGGTCACAAGGAATCTCAACATTTTTATTTTGTGCTAGTATTTATTTTAAGCCAAAAACAAATGTTAGAAATAGAAAATAAAACAAAAAAAGGAAAAGCTTACCTGAGGCCTAGCACTGTTACAGCCAAGCTGGCCAGCCCACCTGGCGGCCCAGCCCACCAGGGGCATCCCCGTCTTCTACCTCTTGCAAGTAGGCAGAGGAGAAGCTGGGCACGACGCACGAGCGCGGCCACCGCGCGCCACCTCCACCCTGTCTGGCTGTCCTCCCGTCGCCTGGACCTTCCCTCGCGACGCCACGCACCCCTAGACCTCTCTCACTCTCTCCCTCGAGCTCCTTCCCCTCCTCTGTTCTCTCTCTCGCACGCACCCGAGTACGCTCGTCACCGCTGCTCGCTGAAGACGCAGCCACTACCTTCCCCTCGCCTCTCTGAGGTGCCCACGAGCTTCGCCTCAACGCCCTCGCTCTCTCCACCGAGTCACGCGCCCACGGAACACCTGAAGTGACGCCACCATCTTCGTTTCCATCGCCGGACGCCGGAGATCTCCCTCGTTGCTCCGCTCGCTCCAGTGCCTCCCCGAGCTTGTGAACGGCTCCATTCGATGCGCTGTGAGCTCCTCTGCTTATCCCCTCTCTCCCCGTGCTTTATTTCCCTCTCTAGCCGCCGTTCCCATTGAGCCCGAGAGCTTGGCTCCGCCGGTGATGTCGCCACCGTGGCCTAGGCTCGACCTAGCCGTGCCCTTGCACCTCATATGCTCCGGGTGCCTCCAAGAGGCCGCCCAACCCCTTTGCTTGCTTGCCTGCTTGCTCTAGCGCCGCGCCCGTGCAGGTAGTAGCTCCGGCTGCCGCGCTTGTCGCCACTGCCATCGCTTCGCTCCGCCTCCAGCCACCTTGATGCCACCACCCGAGGCGCCTCGTCGCGCTGCACCCGTAGAGCCCAGCCGCGCACGCTCTCGTTGCCGGAGTCGCCCGGGCGAGGAGCGCCGCTGCGTCCTGCTTAGCACCGGCGGCTAATCGCCGTTTAGGTGACGTGGGCATCATTAGTGGCTAGTGATCCACTAATTTAACCCCCCTGACCCACTGACCGCTGGGCCCCACGTCCTAACTAACCGGGTTTTATTTGCGTTTAGATTAAATTAACCCCCTCACAGGCCCTACCGGTCAGTTTGACCTGGCCACGTCACACGTTGACCGGGCCCCACCTGTCATTGACACTGAACAACACCGTGTCACTGACGAGTGGACCCCGCTGGTCAGGTTTGACCTAGACCTCTGCTGTTGACCTGCTGAGGTCAGCATGACGCAATGCTGATGCAGTAACTCTTTTTCTGGATATATTCTTATTCAGGAAATTCCAGAAAATAGCTAAAACTTCTAAAATTCATAGTAATCCAACCGTAGCTCAGAATGAAATAATTTATATATGAAAAATTATCAGAAAAATGCAAGGAATCCATTTATGCCAGTTACATGCATGAAAAACCAACTTATACATGCTGTATAAGTGAAAACATAATATGGGCATTTTAAATGCTTCATTTTGAATTGCATTTGAATCTTTGATTCAAATGGGCTTCAACCAACTTGGTAGCATCTTGCATTAGCCCAAACACTAGCATTTACACATGTCATGTTCATGCATCATTTTGTTGCATTTGTTTGTGTATTTATTGCCGGCACCGTTTCTTCTCGATAGGTTCCACTCCGGAAGGTGTTCCCAAGTACCTGTCAGAGGAGCAGTGCCCCTTCGTCGTTCTACCAGGCCAGCAAACCCCCTTGAGAATTTCGAACAATCCCACTCTCTCGCTCTTGCTCCTTATACTGCATTAGGACAACAACGATTCAACTGCTACTTTTCTGCTGCGGTAGTTGAACCCATTCCTCTGCATGACCTGTCATTGCCACAGTAACTAGTTGAAACCCACTAGCATGAGTAGGATTTGCTTGAGCCTTGATGTGCCTACTCATCCATGCTTGTTGTCTTTATGCCAGCTATGCTTAGAGTTGTGTCAGGTCTGATTCATCGGGAATGAATCGGAGTGGTGAACATGTCCTACCGATAAAGGCTAAGTGTGTGAACACGTTTTGGTAAAGGTAGCGATGAGAGGCCATGTAGGAGTACATGGTGGGTTGTCTCATTGGAACCGTCCCTAAGCACTGAGTTCTGTGTATGTTATCCAAGTCCAGTTACTACCACACATTGGGTTCCGGTTATCCGGCCCCTCTCGGCTTATTAATCCACTTGACCTCTGTCCAGGAGTTGCAACTAGTTTCTAGCGTTTGTAGGTAGTGCTACTTGTCTACCAGGTGGTGTCCGACGGGACGGGCTTGGGACAGACTAAGCACCATGGCACAGTGTACCAAGTGGCACCCGGATGGTGGGCTTGGGAACCCTGCACACATCGTTTGGGGCCGTACTAGAGACTTCGATCGGAACTCCTTGCGGATGGAACTCGAATAGGCGATAAACCTGGACGAGAGACTTGTGTGGTTAGTCAGGTCGTGGCCGACACCCTCTCCCGGCTTCCGCTTGAAGGTTGCCGAGGTACATGACGCGTATAGGGCGATAAGTGGCGAGAGCGTGTGTGAAGAAGTACACCCCTGCAGAGTTAACATTATCTATTTGAATAGTCGTTTTCCTCGGATATGGAAACTTGGAGGACTTATGTAGTACATAGACAACTTGAAGTGGACACTCTAAAATCCGCAAGATAAGTGTGAGTGCTATGGATGGCCTTCTCGTAGGGAGACGGGAATGGATCCGTAGTGGAGTATTGATATGGTGAATATGTGGACTTGTGTGCGTCTTCTCACCTCAAAGAAGTTTCTGATACTCGTAGTATAGGTTAGCCACTGAGTCAAAGCTGGCTTGTTGCTGTTAAGACTCCACCACCCCCTTTTTTGATAATGTTGCATATGTAGATAGTTCTGATGTAAGACTTGCTGAGTACCTTCGTACTCACGTTTGCTTATTTATGTTTTGCAGTTGGTTAAACTAGTGACTTCGACGAGTAGCTTGTATCCCAGCTACGATTTTGTACCCTTGGGAGGGTCGTGTTTAGTCAGGCTTCTTAGTCTTTTCCTTTTGTAGTTGTCTGTACTCAGACATGTAATGCTTCCGCTGCTTGTATGCTATAAATGATGGGTCATGAGACCCCTGTTTGTATTGAATGCTATGTGGCTCTTCTGGGCCTTTATCTATATGAGTTTGAGTTATGTTGTGATGCCATGTTGTACAGCACATACTTGCATGTTATGCGTACGTGTAACGTGTATTTCTATGTGTGGGGTCCGACAACCTAGTTGTTTATCCCCGGTAGCCTCTCTTATGGGGAAATGTAGTCTTGTGCTTCCATGAGCCATAGTAGTCCGCTACAGCCAAGTTCACCGGAGTCCTGCTAGCCCAGCACTACTGCTCCGGAACACTTGTCTGGCCGGCATGTGATTCACTTCGTTCATGTGTCTGTCCCTTCGGGGAAATGTCACGCGGTGACATCCGGAGTCCTGCCTAGCCTGCTACAGCCAGGGTTCCCGAAGTCCTGTTAGCCCAGTGCTACAGCCCGGATTCACACGTTGCTGACCGACATGCTCGATGTTGATTCATGTATGCTCGTCCCCATAAGTTGGTGCCACCTTGGGTTCACGACTAGTCATGTCGGCCCGGGTTCTCTGTCATATGGATGCTAGCGACACTATCATATACATGAGCCAAAAGGCGCAAACGGTCCTGGGCCAGGTAAGGTGGCACCCGTGGGAATACCGTGCGTGAGGCCGAAAAGTGATATGATGTGTTACATGCTAGATCAGTGTGACTTAGGATCGGGGTCCCAACATTATGGCCGTGTCGTTCCAAGGATTTATTGTTGCAACTTGACAGACTTCAGCGAGGTCGCGAAGTGCCCTTTTGCGCTGATTGCTTGAGGCGAAAGTTTCGAAGACCGTCAATACACTGCGGTCGTCGTGTTCCAGGGGGAGTTGTTCCGAGGTATATTTGGTGAGGATATCCTCGCCATTCTTGGCCACTTGCCGGAGTATCCAACATGCTCTAAGGTTGTGGGTAGGTATGGTATCCGGTGTTGTGTGTATTTTGCACGGCCTATCGAGCCATCCCTCCAGGACGGTTCCGCACCCTATAATGGGTTTGGATTTCTTTACTGATGTGTTGGGCGCCCCATGAGGGTGCATCCTTTTTGTCCAGACAGAAGGTTGAGTGGGAGTTGGCGATTCCCAACGAGCTGCCTGAGTTTTCCAGGTGCTTTCCATTGCATAGTACTTCTGTACTATGGTTGCCAAGTCGGCGAAGTGTAACACGCGATGGCGGTTGATAGCGTTGAGGATTCCTTTGTCCGTAAAATTATGGCAGAATATTGAGATCGCATCTTCGTCACGGTAATCCTTGATCTTGTTCTTGACAAGGAAGAATCTGGCCCAAAAGTGATGGACTGTTTCCTGAGACTGCTGCCGTAGGTATGTGAGATCACGTATATCTGGGTGGGTGGGTGGATTTAAGTCCGAACCCTGACCCAATTTGGGATCCGGTGCTTGAGAAATTTCTGAGCTGAATAGTTCAGGCTCCGGGGGATTGACCGATTTTTCAGGTCTACCGTTTGATTCTAAGTTCGGAGGACAAGGCGTGTTGTTCCGTGGACAGGTATCTGGCTCTTCAAGCTCGGAGATCCGAACATAGTTCGTCCTCAGTATAGAGGGATAGTTGTTGTTTTGATCCTCCACTACCGCTATATGGTGGGTGATCGCTGGAGATTTGATTTCTCTCTGATCGGGTTTAAACCCAATCCAACCATAGTCTGTAGTGACCCCCAAGGCGGCGATGCGATCCAGGAGTTTGTTCAAGGACAATAATTCCGTTGGATCCATCTGTCTGGAGTATTCGGAGTCAATTCGGAGGCGATTTTTGATGACCCGAGAAGTCATCGTTGGCTCACCGGCCGAACGGGCGGTCATGATAAAGCCACCCAACCGGAGAGTTTGGCCTGAGGCCAGGGCTCCATCGGCGGTGATGTTGTTCTTGATCACGAGGCGAGCCATCAACCCTGATTTCGACGACACGGTGGAACTCTCAATGAAAGCACCAATGTCGGTGTCAAAACCGGCGGATCTCGGGTAGGGGTTCCCGAACTGTGCATCTGAGGTTGATGGTAATAGGAGACAGGGAACACAATGTTTACCCAGGTTCGGGCCCTCTCGATGGAGGTAAAACCCTACGTCCTGCTAGATTAATATTGATGAGTATAGGGGTTACAGGAGTTGATCTACCATGAGATCGTAATGGCTAAAACCCTAGAAGTCTAGCCTATCTGATTACGATTGTCCTTGTCTCTACAGACTAAACCCTCTGGTTTATATAGACACCGGAGGGGACTAGGGTCATGCTAGGTCCGTTACATCGAAATGAAATAGTACATCCGGCCGCCTAGCTTGCCTTCCACACAAAGGAGAGTCCCATCCGGACACAAGAGAAAGTCTTCTATCTTGTATCTTCATGGCCCAATAGTCCGACCCATGTCCAACAGGCCAGACGCCCGAGGACCCCTTAGTCCAGGACTCCCTCATCGTGCTCTCGCATCTCGTAGCATTGTGCTGATGAAGTAAACTGGGTGCTCGATGAGGGCGGCAGAGATGATGGAGTTTTTGGCTCCCGGGGCCTGAGGTGTTTCCTGTGGGTCCCCAGCTTCAGGGGCTTGATGACTAGCCGGGGCAGCCGCTGTCTCAGGAGCATCGCCTTGGTGTTGTGCTGCCTCATCCGGCTTGGCGGCTCCATTTGGCGGGCCCTTGACCTGGGGCTTGCTACCTCTTAAGCACTGCGTTGGTTTTCCCTTGAAGAGGAAAGGGTGATGCAGCTAAGTAGCGTAAGTATTTCCCTTGGTTTTTGAGAACCAAGGTATCAATCCAGTAGGAGACTACACGCAAGTCCCTCGCACCTACACAAACAAATAAGAACCTCGCAACCAACTCGATAAAGGGGTTGTCAATCCCTTCACGGTCACTTACGAGAGTGAGATCTGATAGAGATAATAAGATAAATATTTTTGGTATTTTTATGGTATAGATTGAAAGTAAACATTGCAAAATAAAATACATTGGAAACTTATATGATGAAAGAAAGACCCGGGGCCATAGGTTTCACTAGTGGCTTCTCTCAAGATAGCATAAGTATTACGGTGGGTGAACAGATTACGGTCGAGCAATTGATAGAAAAGTGCATAATTATGAGAATATCTAGACATGATCATGTATATAGGCATCACGTCCGAGACAAGTAGACCGAAACGATTCTACACATCAACTGTATCCAGCATGCATCTAGAGTATTAAGTTCATAAGAACAGAATAACGCATTAGGCAAGATGACATGATGTAGAGGGATAGACTCAAGAAATATGATATAAACCCCATCTTTTTATCCTCGATGGCAAAAATACAATATGTGCCTTACTGCCTCTGCTGTCACTGGGAAAGGACACCGCAAGATTGAACCCAAAGCTAAGCACTTCTCCCATTGCAAGAAAGATCAATCTAGTAGGCCAAACCAAACTGATAATTCGAAGAGACTTGCAAAGATAGCAAATCATACATAAAAGATTTCAGAGAAGAATCAAATATTGTTCATAGATAAACTTGATCATAAACCCACAATTCATCGGATCTTGACAAACACACCGCAAAAAGAATTACATCGAATAGATCTCCAAGTAGATCAAGGACAACTTTGTATTGAGATCCAAAGAGAGAGAAGAAGCCATCTAGCTAATAACTATGGACCCGAAGGTCTGTGGTAAACTACTCACACATCATCGAAGAGGCAATGGTGTTGATGTAGAAGCCCTGCGTGATCGATTCCCCCTCCGGTGGAGCTCTGGAAAAGGCCCCAAGATGGGATCTCTTGGGTACAGAAGGTTGCGGCGGTGGAAATAGGGTTTCATGGTGCTCCTGGATGTTTTCGGGGTATATGGATATATATAGGAGGAAGAAGTAGGTCGGTGGAGCTGCGAGCGGCCCACGAGGGTGGGGGACGCGCCCAGGGGGCAGGCGCGCCTCCCTGCCTCATGGCCTCCTCGCTCCTTTCTTGACGTCTACTCCAAGTCCCCTGGATCACGTTTGTTCCAAAAATAACTCTCCTGAAGGTTTCATTCCATTTGGATTCCGTTTGATATTCTTTTTCTATGAAACACTGAAATAGGAAAAAAAATAGCAATTTGCACTAGGCCTTGGGTTAGTAGGTTAGTCCCAAAAATAATATAAAAGTGTATAATAAAGCCCATTAAACATCCAAAACAGATAATATAATAACATGGAACAATAAAAAATTATAGATACGTTGGAGACGTATCAAGCATCCCCAAGCTTAATTCCTACTCTTCCTCGAGTAGGTAAATGATAAAAATAGATTTTTTTATGTGGAATGCTACCTAGCATAATTCTCAATGTAATTTTCTTTATCGTGGCATGAATATTCAGATCCAAGAGATTCAAGACAAAATTTTAATATTGACATAAAAATAATAATAATTCAACCATACTAACTAAGCAATCATGTCTTCTCAAAATAACATGGCCAAAGAAAGTTCATCCCTACAAAATCATATAGTTTGGTCATGCTCCATTTTCGTCACACAAGAATGCTCTCATCATGCACAACCCCGATGACAAGCCAAGCAATTGTTTCATACTTTAGTAATCTCAAACTTTTTTCAACTTTCATGCAATACATGAATGTGAGCCATGGATATAGCACTATGGGTGGAATAGAATATAATGATGGGGGTTATGTGGAGAAGACAAAAAGGAGAAAGTCTCACATCAACGCGGCTAATCAACGGGCTAGGGAGATGCCCATCAATTGATGTCAATGCAAGGAGTAGGGATTGCCATGCAACAGATGCACTAGAGCTATAAATGTATGAAAGCTCAACAAAAGAAACTAAGTGGGTGTGCATCCAACTTGCTTGCTCATGAAGACCTAGGGCATTTGAGGAATCCCATTGTAGGAATATACAAGCCAAGTTCTATAATGAAAAATTCCCACTAGTATATGAAAGTGACAAAACAAGAGACTCTCTATCATGAAGATCATGGTGCTACTTTGAAGCACAAGTGTGGAAAAAAGGATAGTAGCATTGTCCCTTTTTATTTCTTTTCATTTTTTGGGACTTTTTTGTTTGGCCTTTCCCCTTATTTTTTTTATTTGGGACCATGCTCTATTAATGATGATCATCACACTTCTATTTATTTACAACTCAATGATTACAACTCGGTACTAGAACAAAGATATGACTCTATATGAATGCCTCCGACGGTGTACCGGGAAGGGCAATGAATCAAGAGTGACATGTATGATAGATTATGCATGGTGGCTTTGCCACAAATGCGATGTCAACTACATGATCATGCAAGGCAAAATGACAATGATGAAGTGTGTCATAAATGAAACGGTGGAAAGTTGCATGGCAATATATCTCAGAATGGCTATGGAAATGCCATAATAGGTAGGTATGGTGGCTGTTTTGAGGGAGATATAAGGAGGTTTATGTGTGATAGAGCGTATCATATCACAGGGTTTGGATGCACTGGCGAAGTTTGCACCAACTCTCAAGGTGAGAAAGGGCAATGCACGGTACCTAAGAGGCTAGCAATGATGGAAAGGTGAGAGTGTGTATAATCCATGGACTCAACATTAGTCATAAAGAACTCACATACTTATTGCAAAAATCTACAAGTCATTAAAAACCAAGCATTAAACGCATGCTCCTAGGGGGATAGATTGGTATGAAAAGACCATCGCTCGTCCCCGACCGCCACTCATAAGGAAGACAACCAAAGAACACCTCATGTTTCAAATTTGTTACACAACGGTTACCATACGTGCATGCTACGGGACTTGCAATCTTCAACACAAGTATTTATCAAATTCATAACTACCCAACTAGCACAACTCTAATATCACCACCTTTATATCTCAAAACAATTATCAAGTATCAAACTTCTCATAGTATTCAATGCACTTTTCATGATAGTTTTTATTATACCCATCTTGGATGCCTATCATATTAGGACCAATTTTATAACCAAAGCAAATTACCATGCTGTTCTAAAGGAATCTCAAAATAATATAATTGAAGCATGAGAGATCAATAGTTTCTATAAAATAAAACCACCACCGTGCTCTAAAAGATATAAGTGAAGCACTAGAGCAAAATTATTTAGCTCAAAAGATATAAGTGAAGCACATAGAGTATTCTAATAAATTCCGATTCATGTGTGTATCTCCCAAAATGTGTGTACAACAAGGATGATTGTGGTAAACTAAAAGGCAAAGACTCAAATCATACAAGATGCTCCAAGCAAAACACATATCATGTGGTGAATAAAAAAATAGCCTCAAGTAAAGTTACCGATGGACAAAGACGAAAGAGGGGATGCCTTCCAGGGAATCCCCTAGCTTAGGATTTTGGTTGTCCTTGAATTTTACCTTGGGGTGCCTTGGGCATCCCCAATCTTAGGCTCTTTCCACTCCTTATTCCATAATCCATCAAATCTTTACCCAAAACTCGAAAACTTCACAACACAAAACTCAATAGAAAATCTCATGAGCTCCGTTAGTATAAGAAAACAAACCACCGCTTAAAGTATTGTAATTAACTCATTATTTATTTATATTGGTGTTAAACCTACTGTGTTCCAACTTCTCTATGGTTCATACCCTCCAATACTAGCCATAGATTCATCAAAATAAGCAAACAACACACCAAAAAACAGAATATGTCAAAAACAGAACAGTCTGTAGTAATATGTAGGTTTCGAATACTTCTGTAACCCCAAAAATTCTGAAATAAATTGGTGGACGCGATTAATTTGTCTATTAATCATCTTCAAAAAGAATCAACGTAATCGCACTCTCCAGTGAAAAATGACAGCAAATCTCGTGAGCGCTAAAGTTTCTGTTTTTTACAGCAAGATCGCAAAAACTTCCCGCCAGTCTTCCCAAAGGTTCTACTTGGCACAAACACTAATTAAAAGCATAAAACCACATATAAACATAGACTAGATGAATTATTTATTACTAAACAGAACCAAAAAGCAAGAAACAAAAATAAAATTGGGTTGCCTCCCAACAAGCGCTATCGTTTAACGCCCCTAGCTAGGCATAAAAACAAGAATAGATCTAGGTATTATCATCTTTGGTATGCAATTCTTCAATAGAACACTTATAACCCTTGGAAGTTTCCTTTTTATTAATGATCAAACTCCTAGGCAAGAAATCAAGAAATTCATTTGTAGCAAAAGGTTCCTTAATGGTATTGAAGAAGTTGGGGTGAACACTTATTGATTTGAGATCCGCATTTTCCTTACTAGAAGATTCACCCTTATTTTTAGGAACATACATTAAGTTGGCAATCTGGGTAGTAGGAGGATTTGGAGTATTTTTAACGGATGGAAAGGCAGACCCTAAATTAGTAATAATATCCTCAAGTTTACCAATTCTTGTGGAATCTTGATCTATTCTTTTGTTAACTATAGGTTCTTTTTCTTTAAAAAAATTTAGAGTCACCCCTACCTTAGATCCGTATTGGGTGATTTAGTTGTGAATCTTTTTATCCAAATTTTCAATCAACTCCATAGAGGCAACTTTATTTTCAATAATTTCTAGCCTTTGCATCACATGTTCCAAAGTTAAAATAGTTCCGTTAAACAAAAGAGGTGGTGGGCCAAACAAATCTATCATAGCATTATAAGAATCAAAAGTATGGCTACCCAAGAAATTCCCTCCGGTAATGGTATCGAGAATATATCTATTCCAAGGAGTGATGCCTACATAAAGATTGCAAAGAAGAACAGAAGTAGATTGCTTCCTAGTAGATCTATTCTGAGCATTGAAAATTCTATGCCAAGCATCTTTTAGATTTTCTCCCTCCTTTTGTTTAAAATTAAGAACTTCATGATTGGGAGTACTAACAATGATAGAAGGATTAGCCATGATGACACACGGTGACACAAGAAGCAAGCGAAAAAGATGCGAACGGAAAAGGAGGGCGAATAAAACGGCAAGGGTGAAGTGGGGGAGAGGAAAACGAGAGGCAAATGGCAAATAATGTAATGCGAGGGATAAGAGTTTGTGATGGGTACTTGGTATGTCTTGACTTATGCTTAGATCTCCTCGGCAACGCCGCCAGAAATCCTTCTTGCTGCCTCTTGAGCACTGCGTTGGTTTTCCCTTGAAGAAGAAAGGGTGATGTAGCAAAGTAGCATAAGTATTTCCCTCAGTTTTTGAGAACCAAGGTATCAATCCAGTAGGATACTACACGCAAGTCCCTCGTACCTACACAAACAAATAAGAACCTCACAACCAACAAGATAAAGGGGTTGTCAATCCCTTCACAGTCACTTACGAGAGTGAGATCTGATAGAGATAATAAGCTAAATATTTTTGGTATTTTTATGATATAGATTGAAAGTAAAGATTGCAAAATAAAATAGATTGGAAACTTATATGATGAAAGATAGACCCGGGGGCCATAGGTTTCACTAGTGGCTTCTCTCAAGATAGCGTAAGTATTACGGTGGGTGTACAAATTACTATCGAGCAATTGATACAAACGTGCATAATTATGAGAATATCTAGGCATGATCATGTATACAGGCATCACGTCCGCGACAAGTAGACCGAAACAATTCTGCATCTACTACTATTACTCCACACATCGACCACTATCCAACATGCATCTAGAGTATTAAGTTCATAAGCACAGACTGACGCATTAGGCAAGATGACATGATGTGGAGGGATAAATTCAAGCAATATGATATAAACCCCATCTTTTTATCCTCGATGGCAACAATACAATATGTTCCTTGCTGCCCCTGCTGTCACTGGGAAAGGACACCGCAAGATTGAACCCAAAGCTAAGCACTTCTCCCATTGCATGAAAGATCAATCTAGTAGGCCAAACCAAACTGATAATTCGAAGAGACTTGCAAAGATAACAAATCATACATAAAAGATTTCAGAGAAGAATCAAATATTGTCCATAGATAAACTTGATCATAAACCCACAATTCATCAGATCTTGATAAACACACCGCAAAAAGAATTACATCGAATAGATCTCCAAGAAGATCGAGGAGAACTTTGTATTGAGATCCAAAGAGAGAGAAGAAGCCATCTAGCTAATAACTATGGACCCAAAGGTCTGTGGTAAACTACTCACACATCATCGTAGAGGCTATGGTGTTGATGTAGAAGCCCTCCGTGATCGATTCCCCCTCTGGCGGAGCTGCGGAAAAGGCCCCAAGATGGGATCTCTTGGGTACAGAAGGTTGCGGCAGTGGAAATAGGGTTTCGTGGTGCTCCTGGATGTTTTCGGGGTATATGGATATATATAGGAGGAAGAAGTAGGTCGGTGGAGCTGCGAGGGGCCCATGAGGGTGGGGGCGTGCCCAGGGGGCACGCGCGCCTCCCTGCCTCGTGGCCTCCTCGCTCCTTTCTTGACGTCTACTCCAAGTCCCCTGGATCATGTTTGTTCCAAAAATAACTCCCCCGAAGGTTTCATTCCGTGTGGATTCCGTTTGTTATTCCTTTTCTACGAAACAGTGAAATAGGCAAAAAACAACAATTTGCACTGGGCCTTGGGTTAGTAGGTTAGTCCCAAAAATAATATAAAAGTGTATAATAAAGCCCATTAAACATCCAAAACAAATAATATAATAGCATGGAACAATCAAAAATTATAGATACGTTGGAGAAGTATCAGGGCTCCTCTCTAAGGGACACTAGCGCCGCGATGGCGGAGTGGGGTGTGGCAGACGGGTAGAGTACCAAAGGCTCAAGAGGACGAGGCACCACCATCACCAGCGGGCTGGTCAAGTATCTCTTGAGGTCCTGAAATGCCAGGTCGTCCTTGGGGGTCCACTCGAACAGACCCTTCTTCTTCATCAGCTTGAAGAATGGCAAGGCGCGCTCCCCCAACTTGGAGATGAAGCGCCCCAACGAAGTCACGTAGCACGCAAGCTTCTGCATCTCCTTGAGGTTTTGTGGTGGGCTCATGTCTTCGATTGCCTTGACCTTCTCCGGGTTGGCCTCGATCCCCCTGTGGGACACGAGGCAGGCTAACAGCTTGCCGGAAGGGACACCAAACACACATTTCTCCAGGTTGAGCCGCAAGTCCACCTGGCGTAGGCTCGCGAAGGTCTCCTCCAGGTCTTGAATCAAAGTTCTCGCCTCCCGAGACTTCACGGAAATGTTGTCGACGTAGGCCTCAGCGTTTCTCCCGAGCTGTCGCCCCAAGGCCATGTGCGTCAGTCGCTGGAAGGTCTCTCCTACGCTGCGCAGTCCGAATATACCCCGCATGGGGTCAAGAAAGCTCTTTTCTCCACATCTTCCACCGCCATCTTGATCTGGTGGTAGCCCGAGAACGCATCCAGGAAACATAGCAATTCACACACAGCGATGGAGTCGACAATCTGGTCATTGTGCGGCAGTGGGAATGGGTCTTGAGGGCAAGCTTTGTTGATGTTGGTGAAGTCGACACACATGCACTCCTTCCCTCCTTTCTTCGGCAGGACGGTCGGGTTCGCCAGCCACTCTGGGTACCGGACCTTGCGAATGATATCTGCAGCCTCCAGCTTGCGGGTTTCCTGAATGATGAAAGACTGCTTCTTCGTGGACTGTCTCCTCACCCTCTACTTCACAGGGCGCATGTTGGGACACACCCTCAGATGATGCTCAATCACTCCTCTCAGGACCCCAACTAGCGGCTTGGGCTCAAAGGCGAACACTTCCTTGTTCGCCCGCAGGAAGTCCACCAGCTCCCTTTCTTGATCTGGGACGAGGTCGATGCCTATAGTGAAGGTGGCGCCTGAGGCCCCGTTCTCATCAACCGGTATCTGCTTCGTCTTGGCTTGACCTTGAGTGAATAGTTGCTGCTTCTTGGTCGGCGCAGCCCCCTTGGTCCTGGGCATGGCCTTGTCGGCCGGGCAAGCTGCCGTTGTGGCCCTGAAGGTGAGTTTGAGGGCCGCTGAGGGAGTCCTGGATTAGGGGGTCTCCAGACAGCCAGACTATATCCTTTGGCCGGACTGTGGGACTATGAAGATACGAGATTGAAGACTTCGTCCCGTGTCCGGATGGGACTCTACTTGGCGTGGAAGGCAAGCTAGGCAATACGAATATGCATATCTCCTCCTTTGTAACCGACCTTGTGTAACCCTAGCCTCCTCCGGTGTCTATATAAACCGGAGGGTTTTAGTCCGTAGGACAACATACAATCATACCGTAGGCTAGCTTCTAGGGTTTAGCCTCTCTGATCTCGTGGTAGATCTACTCTTGTACTACTCATACTATCAAGAATAATCAAGTAGGACGTAGGGTTTTACCTCCATCAAGTGGGCCCGAACCTGGGTAAAACATCGTGTCCCCTGCCTCCTGTTACCATCCGCCTTAGACGCACAGTTCGAGACCCCCTACCCGAGATCCGCCGGTTTTGACACCGACAGCCGCCAAGGCTTCCTTGGTGTCTCCAGCCACGGTGAGGATGCCCATGCTCCCTGGCATCTTCATGAGGTTGTAGGCACGATGAGTAGCTGCCATGAATTGGGCCAGCACCGGGTACCCGAGGATGGCGTTATACGGTAAGTCGATGCGGGCGATGTCGAAGTCGATTATCTCAGTGCGGTAGTTGTCGCGTGTGCCGAAGGTCACAGGGAGACGGATCTGCCCCAGGGGGTTGGAGGAGCCGCCGCCGACTCCGGAGAAGGGCTTGCTAGGGCAGAGCCACTCAAGCGGTACGTGAAGGAGGCTAAAAGCCTCCACGGAGAGTACGTTGAGGCCGACGCCGCCGTCGATGAGGGTCTTGGTAACGGCAATGCTGCAAATGGTGGGCGTGCAAAGCATCAGGAGCACGCCCGAACCGATGGTGGTGACTGGGCGATCCCCTGAGTCGAAGGTCAGGTCGGCCTTGGGTGCCGCCCAACCTGGGGAAGCCCCCTGCCGCGTGAAGGCGGCGCCTATCTGGCGAAAGAACGGCTTGGCATGATGGTCTGAGGGCGGCGCTTGCGAGCTACCGAGGAGAGCCGCGACGATGGGGGGGGGGGGCTGGTCCCCCAAAGCGTGCGATGAAGAGGTCGCGCAGCTCCTCCGAGGAGGCCACAGAAGATTCCAGCAGATGGAGGAGCCAGGCGCGCGGCACGCTGGCGAGGGCCATTGCGAGCCAGTTGGCCATGACCTTATCGTCACCCCGGCCTCTAGAACGGCCTCCTTGTACGCCAGCAGGAATTTCGACGGATCCGCCGCACCATCGTAATGGGGCGGCATCTCCGGCTTGAACTTGCGCGGCCACCGCACCCACTGCAAGGCGGGGGTGAAGGATCGGAGCCCCAAGGCGCCGCGAAGGGCGCCCGTCGATCCAGTCGGAGAAGCGGCGGCGTCCATGAGAGCCGGTCAGAGAGGCGAGGCCGTCGGGGGGCAAAGCTTCGGCGCACCCCTACCTGGCGCGCCAAATGTCGGATTTCGGGTTCCGGCTAAACCCTTGAGGTTCGAACACTAGGGTACGCACGAAGATATCTCCCCCCTCTCTAGCTCGCACACATCATGATCTCACGTCCTAGCTCGACGAACCCAAAGGACAAGAGGACACAAGATTTATACTGGTTCGGGCCACCGATGTGGTGTAATACCCTACTCCAGTGTGGTGTGGTAGATTGCCTCTTGGGCTAAGGATAAACAGTTACAAGGGAAGAACAGCCTCCTGAGGAGAGGTGTTCTTGTGCTTGGTGAACTTGTGTGGTTGATGATGAGCTGAATCCTCTCTCTCCCTCCTCCTATTGTGGTGGCTAGTCCTATTTATAGAGGCCCCGGTCCTCTTCCCAAATATTGAGCGGGAAGGGATCCCACATCGGCCAAATTCGAAGGGAGACAACTAGTACAAGTTATCCTGACAAAAGTAGTCTTCGCCTGCCAAAGGCTCTGGTGGTGACACCGTCTTGGGCTCCACAGTGACCTTCATCCTGCTGTCCTGCTGGTCTTGGTCTTGTTGCACCGATATGGAAACCTTTGCCTGATGCCTCGGAACTCCTTGTCTGCGCTTGCCACTTTAGCACCAAAGAGGAAAAGAGGACACTGCGCGCGTTGGCACCCGGCTGGTCCCCGCCTGGCTCCAGTCGGCATGGCTTGCGTCATAGAAACCTCTCGAGGTGTCCCTTGCCTTGATCTCGCCGCCCCTCGTGAGCCAGCCTAGTGGGGCAGCCCCCGAGGAGGTCTTGTGTCATTCGCCTCATGAGGCTTGGCCCCTCGCGAGGGTCTTGAATGTTTGCTGGTGAAGGTGGACCATACAGGGCCGTTGGTGGAGCCACGTTGTGGGCCGCAGGCATGCAAGCCTTGGGACCCCCGTTCCCAGGACGTCAACAGGCACTTATTCCTGAACCACTCTCGAGAGGGAATTCACTTGGGTCCTCCTTGGCGCATGCCTAGATACATACTTGATCCTTTTTCCCTCAGGGGTGGTGAGGAGAATTGACTTACTAGCACAATCGATATTTCCTCCATACATCGATAGACAATTCATGCCTAGTATCACGTCCAATCCTTGTGACTCCAAAATTATTAGGTCCGAGGGGAAAACACCTACCTATGGTCAATGGCATCTGAAAACATCCTCTGCTTGCCATATACTCCGCTCCTAGTGAGCTTACTAACATAGGTGTCTTAAGGGCTTTGGTGGGCAACTTATACTTATCCACAAATCCCCTCTATATGTATGAATGCGATGCACCAGTGTCAAAAAGAATGGTAGTAGTAAATGACTTAATCAAAAACTTACCGATAACTGCATCCGGCTGCTCTTCAACTTCCTCCACGTTAACATGGTTCACTTGTCCTCTGGTGAATGGGTTGGGCTTCTTCCCAGAACTTCCATTGCCATTTCCATTCTTTGCTTCAGGGCACTCGGTGGCATAGTGTCTAGTCTTCCCGCACTTGAAACAAGTACTGTGACTTAGATCCTTCTTGGCGGGTGTAGTGGGGTTGTAACGGTTCTGACCGTTGTTTCTTCCATTCCCATTACCATTCTTGGGGCCACTATGGTTATGTGAACTCCCTCCATTGTGAGTGTGGCCTCCATGGTTATGATGGGTATGTCCTCCTGAGTTTGGCATAAAACGAGGCTTCTGCTGAGCTCTAGAGTTGTACTTCCCCTATTCATACTTTCTTTTGCGGCTCTCTATCTGTTGCTGCTTGCCTTCAATCATAAGAGCCCTGTCTACCAACTCATGGTAGTTGGCAAATGTCGCCACCATCAACTGCATACTCGGCTCATTATTCAGTCCTTCCATAAACTTCTCCTCCTTTGCAGCATCTATGGCCACATCATCTGGGGCATAGCGGGCTAATTTGCTGAACTCATCCACGTACTGCCCCACAGTACGATTTCCCGGACGTAAGTTGCGAAACTCATGCTTCTTCATACTCATAGCTCCAGTTGAGACGTGTGCTATGCGGAAAGCTTGCTGAAACTGATCCCAAGTGACCTTGGCCACGGGGAAAGTGATTGTGTAATTCTCCCACCATGAGGCTGTGGGTCCATCCAATTAATGTGCGGCAAAGTGCACCTTCTCAGCATCTGTGCAACCTGCGGTGGTCAGCTCCCTTCCAATCCTGCGGAGCCAGTCATCAGCAACAATCGGGTCGGTGCTACTAGAGAACACCTGCGGATTCAACCTTAGGAACCGGGCTAAGTTGTCAACTGGAGGTGGTGGCAGTGAGTTGTTGTTGTTATTGTTGTTGTTGTTGTTGTTGTTGTTGTTGTTGTTGCCTTGGTTCTGGACTAGCAACTGCATCAAGGCATTCTGCTGTTGGATCAACTGAGTGAGCTCTGGTGGGAAGACAAATCCGGGGTCACGTCTCAGAGGCATCTGATAGGTTTAGAGGGGTGAGAAAAGAATAGAGTGAGTCTAAAGAGATATCACTACCCATATGCACATGAGACAAACACATTAATTTCACACCACTCAATTCAAACAAGGTCATACAATCGATCTAAACTATCGTTACAAAATACTCGGACTATTACTATATAATGGGGGATACTAATAGTAATATGGTGGTCGACTAGAAATTTTGATCGGTGGAAGACTCCATGATATCCGCTCCAGATTCATCTGCATAATCATCATCACTATCGGGGTCGGAATCGGTGTCATCGATTATGATGTCGTCTTCAGGATGGTTGTCCTTCTTGGGTTTGGATCTCCCATGAATATTCCTAGCTTCTTCTTCAGGTCTTCATTCTTCTCCAGTAGTACTGCAATTTCTTCTTCATATCCATCGCATGTAGACTCTAGTTCCTGTTCTAGCTCCATGTTCTTGGTCATCACTTTCTTCATGTCTATCATGCTCGCGCACATCTGGTTCTCCTAACGACGAATGTGCTGGTTTAACTCCTGGATGCAGCCTGCAATGGACTTATCCCTCTTGGTGCAAATCATCTCCCATTTCTCATCTCGGCATCCACATATCTGGTAGATGGTCTCCTTAAGATCCTTGTGGTATACCTTGCCAATGCGTCCCATGGCGATGTTGGTGGCCATGCTCTCTCCTAGACTCTAGGTTGGTGCATCAAATGAAAACTCTATGGGCTCAGTAACTGGTGTGAATATCCTTCTTGGAACATGTACTCGAATCGTCCAGTGCTCTTCTTCAGGTAGAGTGGCGGCGTAGGTCCTGATGAAACTTGGTATTCCGATGCAAAAGTACCTAGGGCCTCCTTCAGGTGTCATCGGAAAGGTGTGTCGTCATCCGGTTGAGCAAACTTGTTCCTTGGATCCGCCATCTATAGAGTAGAAAATGGAGAAGAGTCAGAAATGAGTAGAGAAGAGTGTCCGATGGCTTATACTAGTGGTTAGGTCCTACAGTCAGCGTGTGCTCTGATACCATCTTGTAGCGACCCGACCTCAGACGGTCAAGTCTCTGTGTTGAAGTGACACACAGTACTCGAGGATTTATAACAGAGTTCAATCACACACTTATTACATCGAATGTCTCAAAAGAGAACTTATTACAATAATATGGCTGAAAGCCATCTAAATAAGATAACAGCGAAAGCTTCGAAGGTAGAAGAGTCCATCCAACTCCACGGCAAAACTGAGTGCATGACAACGACCTAGCGCACCTTACTCTTCGTCTGAAAACTCTCCGTTGTTATATTATTTAGATGGCTTTCAGCTATAGTATTGTAATAAGTTCTCTTTTGAGACATTCGATGTAATAAGTGTGTGATTGAACTCTGTTATAAATCCTCGAGTACTGTGTGTGTCAGCAATACCGATCCAGGGATGACACTTAAAACAGAGACTTGACCGTCTGAGGTCGGGTCGCTACAAGTTTTCATCATGCTCATATGATTCACGTTCGTTATTCTGATAATTTGATATGTGGGTGGACCGGTGCTTGGGTGCTGCCCTTCATCGTACAAGCCTCCCACTTATGATTAACCCCTCTCGCAAGAATCCGCAACTAAGAAAGAAGAATTGAGGTAAACCTAACCATAGCATGAAACATATGGATCCAAATCAACCCCTTATGAAGCAACACATAAACTAGGGTTTAAACTTCTGTCACTCTAGCAACCCATCATCTACTTATTACTTCCCAATACCTTCCCCTAGGCCCAAATAAAGGTGAAGTGTCATGTAGTCGACATTCACATAACACCACTAGAGGAAAGACAACATACATCTCATCAAAATATCGAACGAATACCAAATTCACATGATTACTTAGAGTCTGTTTGGGACTGCTCTACTCCTTAAAAGTTAGCTCTGCTTCAGAAAACACAAGCCAAACGGGGTAGCTCCATGATATGCCGCTCCACAAAAAAAGTAGAATCTGGGGAACAACTCCCAATTTTTTATGAAGCTCTTGAGGGGGTGCTCCAAAAAACTCTAGAAGCTGGAGTTGAGTGGAAATTACCCACCACTGCCACCAGTAAGTGGATACCCCTTTGTTTCTCCCCCTTCAACCAATCAAATAGATCATTTGCACCAAATTTTCCATTCTTGAAGCTGGAGCTAGACGGAAGACAAACATTCTCTTGGGTAGTGCTACAACTTCTGGATGAAACTACTCCAAAGTGAATTTAGTGAAGCGAAACTGATTTTGGTGAAGCAGAACAGTCCAAAATAGGCCCTTATAACAAGACTTCTCCCATGTCATCAGGAACAAACATAACTACTCACAAAACATATTTATGACCAAGATCGGAGGAGTATTAATTATCACTAAGGATCTGAAAATATAATCTTCCACCGGATAAACCAACTAGCATCAACTACAAGGAGTAATCAACACTACTAGCAACCCACAGGTACCAATCTGAGGTTTTGGGACCAAGATCGAATACAGGAGAAGAACTAGGGTTTGAGAGGAGATGGTGCTGGTGAAGATGTTGATGGAGATTGACCCCCTCTCGATGAGAGGATCGTTGGTGATGATGTTGGCTTTGATTTCCCCCTCCGGGAGGGATGTTTCCTCGGCAGAACAGCTCCGCCCGAGCCCTAGATTGGTTCTGCCCAGGTTCCATCTCGAGACAGCGGCGCTTCATCCCAAAAGCTTCCTTCTCATTTTTTCCAGGTCAAAACACACCATGTAGCAGAAGATGGGCACCGGAGGCCTGCCAGGGGGCCCACAAGGTTGCGGGGCACGCCCTCCACCCTTGTGGCTGGCTGGTGTCCCCCTCTGGTATGTTCTTCACCCAATATTTTTTATATATTCCAAAAATATGCTCCGTGAAGTTTCAGGACTTTTGGAGTTGTGCAGAATAGGTCTCTAATATTTGCTCCTTTTCCAGTCCAGAATTCCAACTGCCGGCTGATACGTCTCTAACGTATCTATAATTTTTGATTGTTCCATGTTGTTTTATTATCAATCTTGGATGTTTTATAGTCATTTTATATCATTTTTTGGTACTAACCTATTGACATAGTGCCAAGTGCCAGTTGCTGTTTTTCCCATGTTTTTACATCGCAGAAAATCCATATCAAATGAAGTCCAAATGCCAGGAAACTTTACAGAAAAATTTTATGGACCAAATGGAAGATATTGGGTCCTGGTTGCACCTGGGGGAAGTCCCGAGGAGGGGACAACCCACCAGGGTGCGCCAGGAGGCCCATGCGTGCCCTGGTGAGTTGTGCCCACCTCGGGTGCCCCTAGACCACCTCTTTGCTCTATAAATACCCCAATATTCCAGAAACCCTCGGGGCGTCAACAGAATATTCATCCAGCCACCGCAGAGTCCAAAACCACCAGATCCAATCTAGACACCATCACGGAGGGGTTCACCACTTCCATTGGTGCCTCTCGATGATGCGTGAGTAGTTCTTTGTAGACCTCCGGGTCCGTAGTTAGTAGCTAGATGGATTCATCTCTCTCTCTCTCTCTCTTGATTCTCAATACAATGGTCTCTTAGAGATCCATATGGTGTAACTCTCTTGCGTTGTGTTTGTTGGGATCGATGAACTTTGAGTTTATGATCAGATCTATATTTTTATATCCATGAAAGTATTTGAGTTTCTTTGATCTGTTTTATGGATGAACTCTTATAGCCTCGTATTTCTTCTTCGATATTTGGGTTTTGTTTGGCCAACTTGATCTATTTATCTTGCAATGGGAAGAGGTGCCCTGTAGTGGGTTCGATCCTACGGTGCTTGATCCCAGTGACAGAAAGGGAACAGACACATATGTATCGTTACAACTAAGGATAAAAAGATGAGATCTATATCTACCGCCATATAGATAAACGGATCTTGTCTACATCATGTCATCGTTCTTATTGCATTACTCCGTTTTTCCATGAACTTAATACACTAGATGCATGCTGGATAGTGGTCGATGTGTGGAGTAATAGTAGTAGATGCAGGCAGGAGTTGGTCTTCTAATCTTGGACGTGATGCCTATGTAATGATCATTGCCTGGATATCGTCATAATTATTTGAGGTTCTATCAATTGCCCAACAGTAATTTTTTTACCCACCATTTGCTATTTTCTCGAGAGAAGCCACTAGTGAAACCTACGCCCCCGGGTCTTCTTTCTCATATATTTGCCTTTCCGATCTACCTTTTTATTTGCTTTTATTTTCTGATCTACTAAACCAAAAACCCGAAAATACCTTGCTGCAATTTCTTTTATTTGTCGTTCGAGCTATCAATATTTACAACTTTATCTCCCATCACACGCTGTTTCTGGCGCCGTTACCCGAAAGGGATTGACAACCCCTTTAACATATTGGGTTGCGAGTGGTTGTTATTTGTGTGCATGGGCAGTTTACATTGTGTTGCTTGGTTCTCCTACTGGTTCGATAACCTTGGTTTCATATCTGAGGGAAATACCTACCGCCGCTGTGCTGCATCATCCCTTCCTCTTTGGGAAAAAAATCTGACTTAGCTTCAAGCGACATCAAAAGGAATTTCTGGCGCCGTTGCTAGGGAGGATCTTCAACATATACTAGGTTCCTAATCACAAATCTCATCTCCTTGCAATTTACATTATTTGCCATTTGCCTCTCGTTTTCCTCTCCCCCACTTCTCCAAAATTTGATGTTTTATTCGCCGCTCTTTTTCGTTCGCTGTTTTCTTGCCGGATCTGTTTTTGAGTGCAATCTTGTTGTGTGGTCACCATGACTCAAGAGAACACGAAGTTATGTGATTTCTCAAATACCAACAACAATTATTTTATTGGCACTCCGCTTGCTCCTCCCGCCACTAGTGCGGAGACTTGTGATATTAATACTGCTTTGCTGAATCTTGTTACGAAAGACCAATTTTCCGGTACTCCTAATGAGGATGCCTCGTCCCATCTTAGTACCGTCATGGAATTATGCGATATGCAAAAGAAAAAAGATGTGGACAATGATGTGGTCAAGATTAAATTATTTTCGTTTTCTTTGCGTGATTCTGCAAAAAATTGGTTCTCTTCTTTGCCTCGCAATAGTATCAATTCTTGGAATAAGTGCAAAGATACCTTTACCACTAAATATTTTCCTCCCGCAAAAATTATTTCCCTTAGAACCCAGATCATGAATTTCAATCAACTTGAACATGAGCATGTTGCACAATCTTGGGAAAGGATGAAAATGATGCTAAGGAATTACCCAACTCATGGGTTAAACCTTTGGATGATCATACATTTTTTTTATGCAGGGTTGAATTTTGTTTATCGTAATCTTTTAGATTCCGCCGCAGGTGGTACTTCTATGGAAATTAATTTGGGTGAAGCCACCAAATTTCTTGATAATATGATGGCAAATTATTCGCAATGGCATACCGAAAGGGCTCCTACTAGTAAAAAAGTTAATTCGGTTGAAGAAAATTCTTCTTTGAGCAAAAAAGTTGATGCTCTTGTGAAATTGGTTGCTAGTAGAAGTGATCCTATTGATCTTAATGATATGCCTTTGTCTACTTTTAGTGAGCAAAATAGTGATGCCACTGATGTGAATTTTATTTCTCGCAATAATTTCAACAACAATGCTTATAGAGGTAATTTTAATCCTAGGCCTTTTCCTAGTAATTACTCTAACAATTATGGTAATTTCTATGGAAATCAATCTTATAATAATAATAGGAACACCTCTGATCTTGAGAATAATATTAAATAATTTATCAACACGCAAAAAGTTTTCAATACTTCCATAGAAGAAAAGTTGAATAAGATTGATGATTTGTCTAGAAGTGTTGATAGAATTGCTCATGATGTGGAAAATCTCAAGATGAATTTTTTTGTGCCTAAAGTAGATGAATCAATTAAAGCTCTCTATGTTTCTATGGATGAAAGTCAGAAAAGAACTGCTATGCTTAGAGCTAAAAGAGAATTTTTAGAAAAAGCTTTTTCTAGTGATTATTCTTGCAAAAATGATGAAGATCTTAAAATGATTGGTGTTTCTTCTATTGATTCTTTGTTTAGTAAAGTTAAGAATGATGAAAAAGGGACTAGAGAAGAGTCAACTTTAGGTAGAAGGCGTCCCAATATTTCGGAGGGTGAAAATCTTGTTGAGAAAAATGATGAAAGTGGGTTTGGAGAGAGCAAAACTTTAGCTAGTGATGTACCCACTCTTTTGGATTACAAAGACTTTAATTATGATAGTTTCTCTTTGATTTATTGTATTTCTTTGTTGCAATCCATGATAAATTCACCCCATGCTTATGAACAAAATAAAGCTTTTACTAAACATATTGTTGATGCTATGATGCAAGCTCTTCAAGAAAAATTGGAATTGGAAGTATAAATTCCTAGAAAATTGCATGATGAGTGGGAACCTACTATAAAAGTCAAGATTAAAAATTATGAGTGTTTTGCTTTGTGTGACTTGGGTGCTAGTGTTTCTACAATTCCAAAATCTTTATGTGATGTGCTTGGTCTTACCGATATTGAATCATGTTCTTTGAATTTGCACTTTGCGGATTCTACTATTAAAAAGCCTATGGGAAGAATTAATGATGTTCTTATTCTTGCAAAGATAAATTATGTGCCCATAGATTTTATTGTTCTTGATATTGATTGTAATCCGTCTTGTCCAATTATTCTTGGTAGACCGTTTTTACACACTATCGGTGTCGTGATTGATATGAAAGAAGGCAATATTAAGTTCCAATTTCCTTTGAGGAAGAGTATGTAACACTTTACTAGAACAATAATTAGGCTACCTTATGAATCAATCATGAGGGCATCTTATGGATCTCGTACCAAAGATGACAAAACTTAGATCCTTGCATTATGCCTAGCTAAGGGCATAAAACCATAGCGCTGGTTGGGAGGCAACCCAATGAATAAAATTTATTTTTGCTTTTTTGCTTCCTGTTTTTGAGTGTTAGCACACTTATTCCACTTTTATGATTGTGTTTTTTTTTTGTTTAATTAGTGTTTGTGCCAAGTAAAGCCTTTAGGATCTTCTTGGGTGATAGTTGTTTGGCCTTGCTGAAAAACCAGAAACTTTTACGCTCAACAAATTAATTTTCATTTTTTACCAGAGAGCGATAAAATACCCATTCCACTTGCAGTAGATCAATATACAAATTTCTCAGGCCGTCCTAATTTTCCAGAGTTTTTTGAGTAACAGAAGTATTCGAAATAGTCAGATTGCTACAGACTGTTCTGTTTTGATAGATTCTGTTTTCTTTGTGTTGTGTGCTTATTTTGATGGCTCTATGGTTTTGTTTGATGAGTTTTTGCCATAGAATAGTTGGAATACATTAGATATAATACAAAAAATATTAATTGGTTTGATACAACACTTATAGTAGTAGTTTATTATTCTTATACTAACGGATCTCACAAAGGCTTTGTTGAGTTTTGTGTGATTGAAGTTTTCAAGTTTTGGGTTATCTTACGATGGATGGAGGAAGGATGTAAGAGCCTAAGCTTGGGGATGCCCCGCATCCCAAGCTATTATCCAAGAATGAGCAAACAACTAGGCTTGGGGATGCCCCCGAGTGGCATCCCCGCTTTCTTCCAACAACTATCAGTATTTTACTCGAGATTATATTTTTATTCGTCACATGATATGTGTTTTGCTTGGAGCGTCTTGTATGATATGTGTCTTTGCTTGTTTTATTTTGTGTTTTAAGTCATCAATCCTTACTAGACACAACTATTTGAGAGAGCCAAAATTATGTCATGACTTGTTAGAATTTCTCTCTATGCCTCACTTAAATCTTTTATGAGCTAGGACTTGCTCTAGTGCTTCACTTATATCTTTTTGAGCATGGTGTGCTTTGTTATTTTTTAAGAAATGATCTCTTGCATCACTTAGATTTATTTGAGAGTTAGTAAAATTTTGAAGAAATTCTCTCTTCTTCACTTAAATTATTTTGAGAGAAAGAAAATTTGTTATGCTCATGATCTTCACATATATTTGTTTAAGTTTATGAAAAGCAACACATGAAAATTAGTCCCAAAGTGATAGGTATCCAAGAATGATAAAGAAAAAATGTCATGAAGATCATTGGACAAAATAAACTTGATTCTTAGTAATAGTTTTGACATATGATGATGTGGTATGTGAGTCATCTTGATGAGTAATTATGCTTTAGTAAGAATATTGGTGTTAAGGTTTGTGATTCCCAGTGCATGCAATGAAATTATATCCTACTTATGGTGCATTATTCGGTGTTAATTATGCTTAATGCTTGCTTATGAGATTATTTGTTTCTTGGTTGGTCGCTTCCCAATCTTTTGCTAGCCTTCATTTTGCACTAAGTATGACCTCTACTTGTGCATCCAAAATCCTTTAAACCAGATTTGCGACATGAGTACACTATATCTACCTATATGCGGTATTCTTTTGCCGTTCTAAGCAAATTTGCATGTGCCATCTCTAATTTTCAAAATAAACTTCTCTTTTGTGTGTTTGTTTCGCTCGCGGAGCGGTGAGGGGTGGCTAATATTTTCCATGCTAGATGTGTTATTCTCAAGATGAGTGTTTATTCACTTGTCATTGCACGAGAGTAAGGCAAAGGTATTAGGGATGCTGAGTCCTGAAATGCAAAAATAAATGAATTTACTTTATGTTGTCAGAATAATAAATTCCTTGGAAAGTGTTGGTATGGAGGGCACCTGTGGATACGGTTAGCCATGGAAAGTGAAAGTTATGGTGGAAAAGGGAATAAACTTCACTTTCTATTTGGGAACCACCTATGATATATCTATGCATGGAAAGTATTGGGAACTCTAAGTCGTTTTCATTGGTGGGATGGATACACCTCTCAAAATGTTTTTATCTCAATTTTTTTGCTTTCAGCTCTGGCACCTCTACAAATCCCTACTTCCCTCTGCGAAGGGCCTATCTTTTACTTTATGCAATTTTTATTTTGAGTCTCCATCTTCTCTTATAAAAGCACCAACTAGGAGGCAATATGATCGTACTTAAGTATTGGGTGTAGTTAATATTCGAGTGTGTTTCATGAATGGATCAATGTCTGAGCATGACGGGCTAGGGATAACTTATTTTAGCATTGATATTTTGAAATACATGGTTGCTTGTTGATATGCTTGAGTGTCTAAATTATTATGCCAAAACTAGACTATTGCTTTGAATCACATAAAAGTCCAAATGTCCATGTTATAAAGAAAAGAATATGATATGACATGATGAACAACACTCCACATCAAAAATTCTGTTTTTATCACTTACCTACTCGAGGACAAGTAGGAGTTAAGCTTGGGGATGCTGATACGTCTACAACATATCTATAATTTTTGATTGTTCCATGCTGTTTTATTATTAATCTTGGATGTTTTATAATCATTATATAGTCATTTTATATCATTTTTTGGTACTAACCTATTGACATAGTGCCAAGTGCCAGTTGTTGTTTTTTCCATGTTTTTTTACATCACAGAAAATCAATATCAAACCCAGTCCAAATGCCACGAAACTTTACGGAGATTTTTTATGGACCAGATGCAAGATATTGGGCCCTGGTTGTACATGGGGGAGTCCCGAGGAGGGGACAACCCACCAGGGCGCGCCAGGAGGCCCAGGCACGCCTTGGTGGGTTGTGCCCACCTCGGATGCCCCCGGACTGCCTCTTTGCTCTATAAATACCCCAATATTCCAGAAACCCTGGGGGAGTCGACGAAATATTCATCCAGCCACCGCAGAGTCCAGGACCACCAGATCCAATCTAGACACCATCATGGAGGGGTTCACCACTTCCATTGGTGCCTCTTCGATGATGCGTGAGTAGTTCTTTGTAGACCTTTGGGTCCATAGTTAGTAGCTAGATGGCTTCATCTCTCTCTCTCTTGATTCTCAATACAATGGTCTCATGGAGATCCATATGATGTAACTCTTTTGCGGTGTGTTTGTTGGGATCGATGAACTTTGAGTTTATGATCAGATCTATCTTTTTATATCCATGAAAGCATTTGAGTTTCTTTGATCTCTTTTATGCATGATCTCTTATAGCCTCGTATTTCTTCTCCGATATTTGGGTTTTGTTTGGCTGCCCGGTAGTGGGTTCGATCTTACGGTGCTTGATCCCAGTGACAGAAAGGGAACCGACACGTATGTATCATTGCTACTAAGGATAAAAAGACAAGATCTATATCTACCGCCATATAGATAAACGGATTTTGTCTACATCATGTCATCGTTCTTACTGCATTACTCCGTTATTCCATGAACTTAATACACTAGATGCATGCTAGATAGCGGTCGATGTGTGGAGTAATAGTAGTAGATGCAGGCAGTAGTCGGTCTACGAATCTTGGACGTGATAACTATGTAATGATCATTGCCTGGATATCGTCATAATTATTTGAGGTTCTATCAATTGCCCAACAGTAAATTTTTTACCCACCGTTTGCTATTTTTCTCGAGAGAAGCCACTAGTGAAACCTACGTCCCCTGGTCTTCTTTCTCATATATTTGCCTTTGCGATCTACCTTTTTATTTGGTTTTTTTATATCTACTAAACCAAAAACCCAAAAATACCTTGCTACAATTTATTTTATTTGGTGTTTGATCTATCAATATTTACAACTTTATCTCCCGTCACACGCCGTTTCAGGCGCCGTTACCCGAAAGGGATTGACAACCCCTTTAACACGTCGGGTTGTGAGTGGTTACTATTTGTGTGCAGGGCTATTTACGTTGTGTTGATAGGTTCTCCTACTAGTTTGATAACCTTGGTTTCATATCATAGGGAAATACCTACCGCCGCTGTGCTACATCATCCCTTCCTCTTTGGGGAAAAAACCGACGTTGCTTCAAGCAACATCACCGACATTCTCCCTCTTCATGTATACCTTATAAAAT
This sequence comes from Triticum aestivum, assembly GCF_018294505.1. Lineage (NCBI taxonomy): Eukaryota > Viridiplantae > Streptophyta > Magnoliopsida > Poales > Poaceae > Triticum > Triticum aestivum. The sequence goes on from NC_057794.1 coordinate 248,375,439, forward strand.
AAGAGAGAATAGGCATAAGTATTGTGATATAATGTGTAATAAGAGCCCATAATGCAATAATATCAATATAAAAGCATGATGCAAAATGGACGTATCATGCGTGAATGCAATTTTCTGCCGCCTCGAGTTGATCTTGGTTTGGAAGAATGTCGTCTTTGCATCAACAACCCGGAGCCAGGTGGCCTGCAACGCCTAGCGCTTTCTTGCCCATTCGATCGTGGCCAGCCCGGGGACGCACAACATGAGGAGTTTCCGGAGCTGGAATTCGCAACTCGAAAGGCGTCTGCTCTCTTGGGCGATATCTAAATGCGGATGATCTTTGTTGCTATGTGTAGTTGTAGTTTTGCGTCACTGAAGAACCCCTTTGCCCAAATTTTCAGATCCTTGGCTACCCTATGGAGCTTGGTGTTGATGTGTTTGAATGCGCACATGGAGACCACTGGGCATTCACAGTCATGTCGCACCGTCGCGTGGAAGTGAGGGAATCGTGGCCAAAAGGACTCGAAGTGGAATCGGGTCGGACAGTGAGGTGCGGCCATTGCTGATAGCAGCAATGGGCAGTGGTCGGAGCAAGACATGGAGGCAGTGTGGAGGAGGAAGGACAAGAACAAGGAGTCCCAAGCAACGTTGCAGAAAAACTTGTCGATGCCAACTAGGGTTGGGGCTACCCGCTTGTTCTCCATGTGAATCTCCGATTTTTGCATTTGATTTCCTTGTGTCCCGCCGCATCGATCGCGGCCTGGAATTTGCACATGATCCTTCGGTTGATGTTGCTATTGTTTTTTTCTCTAGCCTCGTAGAGTAGGTTAAAATCTCCATTGATGAGCCATGGGTCTCCTGTGTGTGGCGCTGCACTTGCGATTTCAACCAGGAACTCGTCCTTTCTCCCGTCATCCACTGAGCCATAAACCGTGGTTAACCATAAAGTTGTTGTTGTGGCTACTAAGGTGACCATGGTTATGTGATTCTTTTACCAAAAAATGGCGGGATCTTCCCTGGTGCCCATGGTCGGGAGCACAACGCAGTCTGTTAATTTGGCCCCTCCAACTTCCCTAGCGAGCAGGAAGCTCCACTCCTCGATCTTTGTTTCTTGGAGGCAGAGGAGCACCAGCTTGTGCAATTCTGCCGTCTCACTAACTACTGGTCGCCGGGCTAGCGAGTTGAGCCCTCGTACATTCCAGCTCATGATGGGCAGTTCGTATCACTCATGGGGACACTGATGGCTACTCCGACAACTAAACAGTCTATTAATCAAATACGTGTACACCTCCAACAGTCCGGGGGCTCGCCGGCAGCCACCAGTAGGCCCCAAATCCAGTCGGCGAGCATCTACACCCCTCCTAATACAGCTGATAGTACAAATAGATGGACCTAACTCGAACCAACCAAACACAGTACTGGCCGTCGCCAGAGACTACTGCTATTGGAGAGCTCTAACATGGGGAAGGGGCGCCTCAGAGGCCTGTCTGTACGGTCCGTGCATGCCAGCCGTGATCTTGAGCGTTGCGACGTCGAGGTTGGTAAGCTTGGCGATGGCCTTGATGTCGGAGTCAGCCAGGGGCTCGTCGAAATGGCGGATTAGTGCCTCCGCCACCTTGGCCATCATTGCCTCCCTTGTCCCAAGGATGCCGAGGCCGTGGACGATGCGCAGGGCCGCGAGCTGGCTGACGGGGACCTTGGATGGTTTACTGGTCTGGCGAGCACTTTGGCGTGACGGCATCGTGGCCGGTCTGGAGTGCAGCAGTGTCTTGGCGCGAGCCGGGGTCCTTCCCATCACCGAGGACGCGATGTTGGCGAACAGCTCCCCGAGTGCTTAGCTCCAGCCATCTTCACTAATCTGTGATGTCTACTACACAACTTTATTCTTATAGACTCATGTTGGTCCTCCAAGCGCGGAGTTTAGTAGGACAGTAGCAATTTTCTCTCAAGTGGATGACCTAAGGTTTATAAATCCATGGGAGGTGTAGGATCAAGATGGTCTCTCTCAAACAACCCTGCAATCAAATACAAGAAATCTCGTGTGTCCCCAACACACCCAATACAATGGCAAATTGTATAGGCGCACTAGTTCGGCGAAGAAATGGTGATAAAAGTGTAATATTGATGGTAGAAATATATTTTATAGTCTGAATAAATAAAAACAGTAAGGTAGCAAATAGTAAACGGGCACAAAAACGGTATTGCAATGCTTGAAAATGAGGCCTAGGGTTCGTACTTTAGCTAGTGCAATCTCTCAACAATGCTAATATAATTGGATCATATAACCGTCCCTCAACGTGCAACGAAGAATCACTCCAAAGTTCCTATCTAGCGGAGAACATAAGATGGAATTGTATGTAGGGTATGAAACCACCTCAAAGCTATTCTGTTCGATCAATCTATCCTAGAGTTCATACTAAAATAACACAAAGCTATTCTTTCCAATCGATCTAACCAAGAGTTTGTACTAAAATAACACCAAAGCAAATTCAGATTCATAATATTCAATCCAACACAAAGAACTTCAAAGAGTGCCCCAAGATTTCTACCAGAGAAACAAAGACAAGAACGTGCATCAACCCCTATGCATAGATTACCCCAATGTCACCTTGGTAATCCGCGAGTTGAGTGCCAAAACATATATCAAGTGAATAAATACGATACCCCATTGTCACCACGAGTATTCAATTGCAAGACATATATCAAGTGTTCTCAAATCCATAAAAGTATTCAATCCAATAACAACAAAACCTCAAAGGGAAAAACTCAATTCATCACAACAAGATAGAGAGGGGAAAACACCATATGATCCTACTATATTAACAAAGCCCGAGATACATCAAGATCGTGACATCTCAAGAACAAGAGAGAGAGACACACACACAGAGAGAGAGAGAGAGAGATTAAACACATAGCTAGTAGTACAAACCCTCAGCCCTGAGGGTGGACTACTCCCTCCTCATCGTGGTGGCCGCCGGGATGATGAAGATGGCCACTGGAGATGATTCCCCCCGCCAGCATAGTGCCGGAACGGGGTCTAGATTGGTTTTCGGTGGCTACATAGGCTTGCGGTAGCAGAACTTCTGATCTAGGTTAACCCCTGATGGTTTCTCTATTTATAGGATTTTTTGGCGTTGGTTTCACGCTAAGATGGGCCTCGAGGTGAGCACAACCCACCGGGGCAAGCCAGGCTCACCAGGCATGCCCTGGTGGGTTGTGCCCTTCTCGTGGCTCTTCTGGCCCTCCCACGAAGCTTTGGGGTCTCTTTTGTTCCAAAAAATCATCAAAACGTTTTAGCTTATTTGGAGAACTTTCATTTCTGCACAAAAAACGACACCATGGTAATTCTGCTGAAAACAGCGTCAGTTTGGTTTAGTTCCATGCAAATCATACCAAAACCATATAAAATTGTTGTAAACATGGCATGAATATTTCATAAATTATAGATACATTGGAGACGTATCAGCATCCCCAAGCTTAATTCCTACTCGTCCCCGAGTAGGTAAATGATAAAAGACATAATTTATGAAGTGTGAATGCTAGCAAAGTGCATAAGTTTGATCAATGATAATTTCAATCACTTCTCCTAGCATCATAACAACTACTCTTTCTCATAAAACTTATCATGATAAAGTAGTAGTTGAAAATGGAATTTTTGTTGTGGGATGCTACCTATCATATTCATCATAAACTCTTTTCTTTTGTAGCATGGACATTTGGACTTTTATATGGTTCAAAGCAATAGTCTAGTTTTGACATGAGGACTTTAATACTCAAGCATACCAACAAGCAACCATGTCTTTCAAAATATCAACGCTAAAATAGGTTATCCCTAGCCCATCATGCTCGATCATTGATCCATTCATGAAACACACTCGCATATTAGCTACATCCAATGCTCAAGTTCGATCATAGTGCCTCCTAGTTGGTGCTTTATAAGACAAGATGGAGACTCCAATTAAAAATAAAATTTTCATAAAGTAAAAGAAAGGCCCTTCGCAGAGGAAAGTAGGGATTTGTAGAGGTGCCAGAGCTCAAAGCAAAAATTGAGAGATAAAAAACATTTTGAGAGGCATAGTTTTCCCACCAAAGAAAACGACTTAGAGCTCCGAACACTTTCCATGCTAGATATATCATCGGCAGTTCCCAAACTAAAAATAAAGTTTATTCCTTTTCCACCATACTTTCACTTTTGTAATGCCCACGATGTGGCTATATCTCCCATGTGTCGAAGCACGACTTAGAGGCATAACCGCATTGTAAGCAATGTCGCAAGTGAGGTAATCTTCACTCAACCCATGTAATGAATAAGGGAAAAAGATACATAGTTGGCTTACACTCACCACGTCACACAATAGCATAAATATCATTACATTCATCCAGATACAATCAAGGTCCGACTACGGAACCAAAATAAAGAACAACCCCAAATGCGACAAAGTCCCCGATCACCCCAACTGGGCACCACTACTAATCGTCTGGAAAGGAAACGTAGTATCGGCCTAAGTCCTCATCGAACTCCCACTTGAGCTCAGTCGAATCTCCTGGAATGGCATCATCGGTCCCTGCATCTAGTGTTAAAGGAATCTGTGAGTCACGGGGACTCAGCAATCTCACACCCTCGCGATCAAGACTATATAATCATATGGGAAGGGTAAAAGAATGAGGTGGAGTTGCAGCAAGCGACTAGCATATATGGTGGCTAACATACGCAAAAGAGAGCGAGAAGAGAAGGCAAGGCACGGTCCAGAAACTATGATCAAGAAGTGATCCTAGAACAACCTATGTTCAAGCATAACACGAGACCGTGTTCTCTTCCCGGACTCCGCCAAAAAGAGACCATCACGGCCACACACTCAGTTGATTCATTTTAATTAAGTTAAGTTTAAGGATATCTACAACCAGACATTAACAAATTCCCATCTGCCCATAACCGCGGGCAACACTTTCGAAAGTTCAAATCCCTACAGGGGTGTCCCAACTTAGCCCATCACAAGCTCTCACGGTCAACTAAGGATATTCCTTCTCCCAAGACGATCCGATCAGACTCAGAATCTCGGTTACAAGACATCTCGACAATGGTAAAACAAGACCAGCAAGACCACCCGCTGTGCCGTCAAATCCCGATAGGAGCTGCACATATCTCGTTCTCAGGGCACACCAGATGAACACTACGTAAAACTAAAACCAACCCTCAAGTTTCCCCGAGGTGGCGCTGCAAGTGGCTCTGTTTTGGACCAACACTCAGAGGAGCACTGGCCCAGGGGGTTTAAATAAAGATGACCCTCGGTCTCCGGAAACCCAAGGGAAAAGAGGCTAGGTGGCAAATAGTAAAACCAAGGTTGGGCATTACTGGAGGAGTTTTATTCGAGGCGAACTGTCAAGGGGTTCCCATTATAACTCAACCGTGTAAGGATCACAAAATTAAGGAACATAACACCGGTATGACGGAAATTAGGGCGGCAAGAGTGGAACAAAACACCAGGCATAAGGCCGAGCCTTCCACCCTTTACCAAGTATATAGGTGAATTAAAATAGACAAGACATAATAATGATATCCCAACAATAAACATGTTCCAACAAGGAACAAACTCCAATCTTCACCTGCAACTAGCAACTAGCAACGCTATAAGAGGGGCCGAGCAAAGAGGTAACATAGCCAAACAACGGTTTGCTAGGACAAGGTGGGTTAGAGGTTTGACATGGTAATATGGGAGGCATGATAAGAAAGTGGTAGGTATCATAGCATAGGCATAGCAATAGAGCGAGCATCTTGCAAGCAAAGATGTAAGTGATTTCGAGGGTATGGTCATCTTGCCTGCAAAGTTCTCCGAGTAGACGTTAGCTTGATCCTCGTAAACGTACTCAACGGGCTCCTCGATCACGTACTCGTCTCCCGGCTCTACCCAAAGCAAGAACACAAGCAAAGGGAGACACAATTAACCACGTGCAATGCACAAACAACATGATGCAAAACATATCATGAGATGCGGGATGCGGGATGCGATGCATATGCATGCATCGGAAAGGGATGATTGAACCTGGCCTCAACTTGGAAAACCAAGAGTGCCACTGGAAAGAGGATTTGATTTCGATCGAAACCGATATAAAGATCACCGGAATCGGATGCACGGTTTGGAAATGACGAGCAAAACAAATATGGCATCGGTCTGCGATTAACAGCACGAGGTCATCTAAATGCATAAAGAACAACATGCTACAACACTCTAACATAGCAACAAAATACATGGTAGGGATCCACTCAAGATGCTTGACAAAAGATGAACACTGAGCTATGGCTAAATCACTCATTAACAGGTTCAAACAAGCATGACAAAAGTGCAAAAGATATCAGGTTCACAGACTTGGTGAAAATAACAAAATGTCAGGATTTAACATCAGGAAGCAATGTTTAGAGCAAGATAACAACATGCTACAGGAACATATCATGGCAAAGCAAGGCATGACATGAATCTACTCAAAGCATACAACAAAAGTCCCTTACTGACCATAAGCCAAAAGGGATCAGAAATACAATGGCAACCATGTGAACATAGCAATTATCGTTAACAGATTCAGACTTAGTAGAAAACTGGAACATGGCAAAACACATATTGAGTAGGCATGTTTACGAGCTCGATGCACTCACCACAAGGCATCGCATAACAAACTAAGCATACACCCAGCAAGTAGACATGGCATAGAAGCTAAACATGGTAAGAGCAACAAGATAAAATGCATGGAACAACTACAACAAGCTTGGCAAAAATGCTTAACATGTAAACATTCTGCCAGGAACATTTTATAGCAAAAGTAGATCTCGATTGAGTCAAGCTAGGGTGCTCCATAAATGGAAACAAAGACATGGATGGATAGAGCACCAGAATATCTACAAAACATCCTTACTGATCATGCTCAAAAGAGGCATGGATCTCTCTGTAGCAACATGAAAACATGACATAAAATATTGACAGGGCAAAGACTTGGAATATTTCTAAGTCCCTGAAATCAACAACATTACTAGGGCTACTTTGCATGTTTGTGCTAGTCACCATAGAGATCACAAAAATACATGGCATACACCCATGTAAAGATGGCATGGCATACTTCAAATCACATGTAGGGCTCAAGTTCATAGGAGGCACACATTAATCATGGCAAAAATGACAAATGTCCAATTACTGATAAGAATCTGAAACTAGCAGAAACTAGCACTCTTCCAACAGCATTTAGGGCATCAATATGAGCTCAAATGAACATGATGCAATGAGATGAAATGAAGTACTCGTCGAGACAAACAATTTGATATGCTATACGCCCAAAATGGAGCTACGGATGCAGAGTTATGATGCGATGAAAGTATGCAAAAATTACTGGAAGAGGGGGAAAAGTCAACCCCGGCTAGGGTTTACTGTAGCGCGAATCCAGATATGGTGACTCGGGCACGGATCCTGAGGTTCGTCGGCGATACTGTTCACCGGAGAGGGGCCGGCCGGAGCGGCGAAGGGCGGGGCCGGTTGGTGGCGGCGGGCGCGCGGCGAGCGGCGGCGGTGGGCGAGGATGGCGGCCGAGCGGCGAGCGGCGGCGGTGCACCGGTGAGGATGCGCTGGCAACGAGGCGGCGGACGACGGATCGAAGCGAGCGGGCGGCGCGGTGAGGGCGGCGACCCTCGGGCGAGGCGGCGGGGAAGGCGGGCCGCTGGGGCTCTCCCTGGGCTGGGCGGGCCTCGGCGGTGGGGGGCGGCGCGAGTGCCACATGGCGGCCCCCGGTTGGGTGTGGACGGCGGCGGTTGCGGTGTCCGGCGCGGTCCGGACACGTCCGACGCGCGGAGAGACGAGGGGGACTAGGGTTAGGGTGGTTTGGATCCGTAATTTCGGGGGAGAGGCTATATTTATATGTAGGAGGAGCTAGGAGGCTCCAAATTGAGCACGGTTTTCGGCCACACGTTCTTGATCGAACGACCTAGATGATGGAGGAGGTTTAGGTGGGTTTTGGTCCACTTTAGAGGGGTGTTGGGCTGCAACACACATGAGGCCTTTTCGGTCCCTCGGTTAACCGTTGGAGTATCAAACGAAGTCCAAATAGCACGAAACTTGACAGGCGGTCTACCGGTAGTAAACCAAGGCCTCATGGCAAGTCTCGGTCCAATCCGAGAACGTTTAATACCCGCACACGAAAAGAGGTAGAAAGGGACACCGGAGGACATAGGAGCGCGGGAATGCAAAACGGACAACGGGGAAAATGCTCGGATGCATGAGACGAACACGTATGCAAATGCAATGCACATGATGACATAATATGAGATGCATGACAAATACAAAAGCACACGAAGACAAAAACCCTGTAGGATCGAAAGTATGTCTAGAGGGGGGGTGATTAGACTACTTGACCAAATAAAAACTTAACCTTTTCCCAATTTTAGTTCTTGGCAGATTTTAGCTATTGTAGGACAAGTCAAGCAATCATCACACAATTCAAGCAAGCATGCAAAGAGTACATTGGCAGCGGAAAGTAAAGCATGCAACTTGCAAGAATGTAGAGGGACGGGTTTGGAGAATTCAAATGCAATTGGAGACACGGATGTTTTTCCCGTGGTTCGGATAGGTGGTGCTATCCTACATCCACGTTGATGGAGACTTCAACCCACGAAGGGTAACGGTTGCGCGAGTCCACGGAGGGCTCCACGCACAAAGGGTAACGGTTGCGCGAGTCCACGGAGGGCTCCACCCACGAAGGGTCCACGAAGAAGCAACCACCCACAAAGGGTCCACGAAGAAGCAACCTTGTCTATCCCACCATGGCCATCGCCCACGAAGGACTTGCCTCACTAGCGGTAGATCTTCACGAAGTAGGCGATCTCCTTGCCCTTACAAACTCCTTGATTCAACTCCACAATCTTGTCGGAGGCTCCCAAGTGACACCTAGCTAATCTAGGAGACACCACTATCCAAGAAGTAACAAATGGTGTGTAGGTAATGAACTCCTTGCTCTTGTGCTTCAAATGATAGTCTCCCCAACACTCAACTCTCTCTCATTGGATTTGGATTTTGTGGAAAGAAGATTTGAGTGGAAAGCAACTTGGGGAAGGCTAGAGATCAAGATTCATACGGTAGGAATGGAATATCTTGGTCTCAACACATGAGTAGGTGGTTCTCTCTCAGAACATATGAGTTGGAATTGTGTATGTGTTCTGATGGCTCTCTCCTCGAATGAAGAGGAGGTGGAGGGGTATATATAGCCTCCACACAAAATCCAACCGTTACACACAGTTTTCCAATCTCGGTGGGACCGAATCAACAAACTCGGTCAGACCGAAAAGGTAAACCTAGTGACCGTTAGAGATTTTCGGTGGGACTGACATGCAACTCGGTAGGACCGATATGGTTAGGGTTTGGGCATAACGTAATCTCAGTGAGACCGATTACACAAACTCGGTGAGACCGAGTTTGGTAATAAGCTAACCAGAGAGTTGGTCAGGTAAACTCGGTGGGACCGATTTGCTCTTTCGGTGAGACCGAAAAGTTACAAAAAGGAAACATTGAATTTACATTGCAATCTCGGTGGGACCGATTCGCTCTTTCGGTGAGACCGAAAATTTACGAAAGGGAAATAGAGAGTTTGCAATCCCATCTCGGTGAGACCGAGATCCCTATCGGTAGAACCGAATTGCTAGGGTTTGGCAGGGGCTTATGATAAGTGAAACTCGGTGGCGCCGGATAGAAAGAATCGGTAGGACCGAGTTTGGCTTAGGGTTTAGGTCATATGTGGATATGGGAAAGTAGTTGAGGGTTTTGGAGCATATCACTAAGCACATGAAGCAAGAGGCTCATTAAGCAACACCTCATCCCTCCTTGATAGTATTGGCTGTTCCTAAAGACTCAATGTGATCTTGGATCACTAAAATATAAAATGAAGAGTCTTGAGCTTTTGAGCTTGAGCCAATCCTTTGTCCTTAGCATTTTGAGGGTTCCACTTTCACATCCATGCCATGCCAATCATTGAGCTTTCCTGAAATAATCATCTTGGAATAGCATTAGCTCAATGAGCTATATGTTGTTATGAATTACCAAAACCACCTAGGGATAGTTGCACTTTCAATCTCCCCCTTTTTGGTAATTGATGACAACATATAGATCAAAGCTTCGACAAATGATAATAAGCATGAAATATATCGTCGCTTTGAGAAGTATGTGACAAGTGAGAGCTCCCCCTAAATTTGTGCATATTTAAAATTTGCTTTGGACTGCAAATGCACAAAGAGTTAGAGTCATGGGTTACTCTTCCATGTCACATACATCTTGGTGGAGCGCTTAAAATGATAAGAATGAAATACATGCACTCATCACCAAGAATAGTGAATGATCACATAAGATAGATAAGATATATCAAGCATGCATAAGTGTAGCTTATGATCAAACACATGATCATCAATGTCTCACGAGCAATGACATAGTATCTCAAGCACTCAAAAGCAAACAAAGTTCGAAAAACCACCAAATAAAGCAAGAGAGAAAAAAGCAACACTCTCTCTCTCGGAGCCTATGATCTATACATTTTCTCCCCCTTTGGCAACAAGTTACCAAAAAGTTCCTAGAAAATGCATAGTGCTAAGTCGACACTCAGGCTTGATCTTCAGGTGGTGGTGGAGTCCGGAGCACTCCAAGGACGAAGCCTTCTGTAGACGTGGTCGGAGTCGAGGCTGAAGTGGACGCTGCAGCTAGTGGAACTGAGGCTGTAGCTGGTGCAGATGTGGTGGCTCTGGGGTCAGCAACTGGCACTGCAGACGACCTCGGACCTCGTGGCACTCTGGCAAAGGCATCAGTTGTAGTCTTGCCTCTCCTCTCCTGCATGTCATCCTGGAGCTGCTCCACTGCAGTCTGAATCTCTGTCACTTTGACATCCAAGTCATAGAACTTTTGTTCCATGATCCTCTCTAAGCTTGCCTGGTTCTGAGTTAGGGTAGCTAGTCCTTGCTCAATCTGCAAGGTGGATGCAATCAAGTAACCAAGCTGCTCTTGTTTGGTTTTCAGGAAATATTCAGATGCCTCCTCTTGAGTTGGCATCTTGGCAGCTTTCTCCTTCCTTTCCTTCTCCTTCTTTGCTTGTGCTTGTGCAGATGATGGTTCATTCTCAGTCATGACCACTTGATTATCTTCAAAATCTGGACGGATGGCCAGGTGTTCCTTGTCCAGTAAGTATATGCCTGTGCCCATCTTTGAGTTGATGAGCTCCTGAATCTGTGGGGCATATCCACAATTCCTCTTCTGGTCTGCTGCAGTCCTCTTGATGGTCTCTACCATGAGGCTCATCACCTTGAACTTCTGTGGCACATCAAATATATGAAGCAAATTTATTGCATGGCCTCTGATCATCTTGTGATCTCCAGACTTGGGCAACAAGGTGTGCCTCAGTATCCAATTGATAGTTGGCAGCCCTGACAGAAGATAGTGCACTGAGCCAAATTTGAAAGTTTCAAGAGCCTCGTTTGGAATTTCCTTGTACATATTGGACATATAGTTGTGGTCCATCTTCTTCTTGGCATAAATGTCCAAGTCATCTGCTTGCTCCTCTGGGGCATTAATGAGCTGTGCCCACTCAGCAATTGTTGACTGATATCTGGTTCCTTCTGACATCCATACAATCCTCCCATCTGGATAAAAATGTGTTGTGGAGTAGAACTGCATGATAAGCTCCTCGTTCCACTTTGTGAGCTTCTGCCCAACAAAGTCTGCTACTCCACAAGCATTGAAGCTGTCATACACTCCAGGGTAGTGTTCTTCATTGTCCTTGATGTATTGCCAGTCAACCCATCTCATATCACAGACTATTGGCTTCTTATCAAGCAGCACTATCTCATAGAAGTCCTGCTGTTCCTTGGTGTGAAATCTGTAATCCACAACAGTTCTTCTCCTTGAAGCATACGGGTCTGCTTCTCTCCACTTCCTCAGCCCTGAGTCTCTCCTGAGCTTCATATCCTTAGCCACAGGATGAGCATTGTTGTGGTCTGGGATCTTGGGCTTGAGTTTTCTGAGAACTTGCTCTTCATCATCTTCTTCAGCAGCTTCAGGCACTGGGGCCTTGTTCTTCTCAGCAGCTGGGATGCTTCTTGTATTCCTCTTTGGTGCTTTCTTGACCTTTGATGCAGCCTTGGGTGCTTCCTTGGGCTTAGATGCAGTAGCCCCTGATTTGATAGCATCACCCATTAGCTTGGGTGCCTTAGGTGCTGGTGCAGCAACCTCTTCTTCTTCCTCTTCTTCCATGATGGAAGCCTTTCCAAGCACTCTAGCTACGGTCTTCTTCACCCTTTCCTTCCTTTTCTTGCCTTCAGCGGCAACTGGCTCTATGGGAGTGGGATTCTCAGAAATCTTGATTGAAGCTCTGGCCTTTGGCATAGGCTGCCTGCCTACTGGCCTTTTGATCTTCATCCCTGGTTTTATGCCCTGTGCTGGCTCAACTCTGTTGGAAGTTGCTTCCTCTTCTGCCACATAATCGTCATCTTCTGAGTCTGAGGTTCTCTTCTTTCTCTGTCTTGTGGCAGCTTTAGGCAGATTGCTAGGGGTGCTCCTGTTGCCATCATCTGAGGAACTTGAGGGACTAGTGCCCTCACTCATCTGCACTTGCTGTTCTGACAAGTTCTGGCTATCACTTTGGTCTGACATGATGCAAACTCTGACTGCTGACCCTGTGAATAGGTTATAGATGAGATAGAGTGGATAAGCATCACAAAATGCAGAGATTTTTGCAAAAGAATAATTCAAAAACTTAGTTTTAGTTTCCCACTGAAAGCATCTCGGATCTACCGATTTCTAAACTCGGTGATATCGAAGCAGTTTTGGCACCTAAACTAGTGAACTCGGTCAGACCGAGTCACAGTTCGGTGGCACTGAAACTGCTAGGGTTTCACAGAGTTCCAAAATCGGTCTCACCGATAAGTAATTCTCAGTCAGACCGAGTCTCACTTGTGCAATGGCATAAGCCAAATCGGTGGGACCGAGTTTTTCAACTCGGTGGGTCCGAGATGGTTTCGGCGGAAACCTAACCCTAAAATTTTCGAATTAAACCTAATCTACGAGTTCATTGACTGGATAGAAGTTTAACAAACGTGGCAAGAATCATGATGATCACAATGTGCTAAGAATCGGATTGGGGAATAGCACAAAGATCAAGTCCATACCCTAGTTCGGCGGAGACTCGCTACGGTGGCAACGGCGGGGTTGAATTTCCGTTGACAGCGACGGAGACCAGCGACTGGAGGCGGCTGGCGGTGAGGAGACGATCCGGAGACCAAGTTGGCAGAGCAAGCTATCGCGCGGGCGAAGGGGTTCAGAGAAATTTCCAAATTTTTGCCCATGACTATATATAGCCCGACCCTGTCGGTGTGACTAAGTGGAACAACTCGGTGGCACCGAGATGCAAAACTATATACAGTTGTTGCAACTCGGTGTGACCGAATGGTTCAAATCGGTTGCACCGAGATCGAAAACCTAGATCAACTTAATGATCTCGGTAGGACCGAAAGTGGGGTATCGGTCAGACCGAGAATCATAAAGAGGTTTTGGAAGTTTAAGTCTATGACGAATCGGGGACTCCGAGCGCTCCTCACACAGAGTGGTTCGAATCTGACTTGATCAAATTTTGTGATGTAGCATGAATAGAGTTTGAGACGAGAAAAGCATAGATAGCTAGAGGAGGTTCTTAGGCATTCTTGTCCATCCACTTGGCAAAAGGAAATAAAACCAAACAATCAAAACAACAAGTGGATGTCCTCGAATGAGTAAAATATGCAACCAGCATGCTCACACAATAAGATGGCAAATGAAATATGTGACAAGGCATGCACAACCAATTCTAGCATCTATCAAGCAATTTGCGATGACAAGGTCATCTATATATGAGTATATTGACTTAGGAGTCAAGTGAGAACACTTGATCATAGGTCATACTCATCGTTTAAGCTCAAGTGGGGTTACCACTTTTACATAAAGCATTGTTGTGTTCACATCTTTAGAGTTGCTTTAGCTCAAGTCTTAGAGTAAAGCTCCCCCTAGATGTGATATCCCCCCTTAGAGGGATGAACTAACCTCGGGTTTTGTCGATGATGACTTCATGTAGATGTTGAAGATGTGGATGCTCAATGTTGATGTAGATCACTTGGAGCTATCCCTTTGAGTGAATTGCACTTTCAATACCTACATGGTTAGTCCCGCAAGGAACAAACAAGGATATCCATAGACATAGAGTGATGCACACACAAGATGATGTCCATGAAAACTTTTAGGTTACCTTGTCCCTTGTCTTACCAACAAGAGGGTTTGTGACTCCTTGAACTAGTGCAAGATGTGGAAGTTGATTGCACTTGTTCTTGCCAAAATGATAAGAGTGAAGTATGTAGGCGGAGTCACCCTCAAGAACTCTCTAGTTCTTCTTCTTTTGGATCCACACCATCTTGATGGGAATCCTTGGAGTTGTAGTCATACTTGATGAAGTGGAACTTGAAGTAGTCTTGGGAATCCACTTGACTAAGGTCTTAGGAGCTTCTTCAAATGCATCAATTTCCTCTTGAAGCTTGTCCTTCGCTTTTTGCTTGTAGTCTTGTGGTGGAAGATCATCTTGAGCTTGTGTCCCCTTGAAAGAAGTATCATACTTCTCTTGTTGGGGAACAAAATTTGTCTTGGGGTATTGATCTTCTTCCCACTCAACTCTATTGGTATTGAATTTTCGTTCAAAACCAACACCTTGATTCTTCCGGTGCGTTCCTTGCTTGCGCACAATTTCCTCGAATTGCTTACTCCCGGCAAGGCTTTTGTACACTCCTTTCTCTATAATTCCCTTCAATAAGCTATTTTCTTGCTCAAGTGTAACTTGGCTAAGAGAATCATTAGTGGAATCAAGAGAACTACTAGAAGCAACAATATTGGATTTAGCATGATCATTGTTACTGCTAGAGGAAGAATCTTTCTTGTTCTTGTTACTAGACTTGACTTGAGGCATGTAAGTGGATAAGAGTAAACGCTTGGCAATGTAAGAAGAACTTTTCTTGCGGAGATCATCATTGATTGCTTTTAAGAACTCATGCTCTTGCTCAAGATTGAGCTTTTCAAAGCGTAATTTCTCATGAGCTCTTAAAAGTTCTCGATGATCTTCGAAGATAGTTTCATGAGCTAACTTAAGAGTGTTTAGTTCTTTAGTTAGAGCCTCAATATTCTCCTTATCATTGTCATTCGTTTTATCTTGCTTAGCATGATTAATTGACGTTTCATCATAGTATTCATCACTAGAGTTGTCAACAAGCAAATCATCACCTAACAAGTCATCTTCATCACTATTGAAATCAACATACTCGGGGCGTGTTACCTTAGGACCTTTGGCCATGAAGCATCTTCCAACTCCTTCATTTGGTGAGTCAAATATGTCGTAGGAGTTGGTTGACACAAGTGCTAGACCGGCAACACCTTCATCTTGAGTATCTTCGGAGTCGGAGTGATAACTTCTCTCGGAGTGGCTGTCGGAGTCGGAGCCGGATACCCATTCACCAACATGAGCTTGATGTCTTCGTTTTGTGTAGCTCCTTGATGATTTTTCCTTCCTTTCCGAATCCTTGCTACTCCGTGAGTATCTTCGTTCATAACGATCATCTCTACTCCTTCTCTCTCTTGGTGGTGATTCTTTGCTTCTTCTTTTTGGAGAATCTTCTCTTCTCTTGTAGGGAGCCGTACACTCATTGGAATAGTGTCCGGGTCTTCCACAACTGTAGCAATTTCACTCTCGACTAGATGATCTTTTGTCATTGTAGGACCTTGACTTGAAGCTTCTATTTTTGCTTCTACTCTTGTAGAACTTGTTGAAGTTCTTCACCATTAAGCTCAATTCTTCATTGAAGTTTTGTTTCTCCCTTGATGATGTAGGGGCTTCACATGAGGCTTTGTAGGCACCACTTGATTTGTTGTGAAGTTCCTCTTTATCCTTAAGTGACATCTCATGAGCAACTATTCTTCCAATCACCTCCGTTGGCTTGAGATCTTTATAATTGGGCATCATTTGGATCAATGTGCACACGGTATCATATTTTCCATCCAAGGCTCTTAGAATCTTCTTGATGATGAATCTATCGGTCATCTCTTCACTTCCTAAGCCGGCAATCTCATTTGTGATGAGAGCAAGCCTAGAGTACATTTCAGCGACACCTTCACCATCCTTCATTTTGAACTTGTCAAGTTGACTTTGAAGCACATCCAACTTGGATTCCTTGACGGAGTTGGTACCTTCGTGCATATCAATCAAAGTGTCCCAAATTTCCTTTGCATTCTCAAGACGGCTGATTTTGTTGAATTCTTCGGGGCACAATCCGTTGAAGAGAATATCACAACCTTGAGCATTGTATTGCAACATCTTCAACTCATCCGCGGTAGCTTCACGGTTTGGTTCTTTCCCATCAAAGAAGTCACCTTGCAAACCAACACACACAATAGCCCAAACGGCGGGGTTATGTCCAAGAATATGCATTTTCATTTTATGCTTCCAACTAGCAAAATTAGTACCATCAAAGTAAGGACCTCTACGGTGATAATTTCCCTTGCTAGATGCCATACTCTCCTAGGTTGTGAAACCAAGGCTATGACCACCAAAAGCTATGGAGATCAAATCAAATGGAGACCAAAGCTCTGATACCACTTGTAGGATCGAAAGTATGTCTAGAGGGGAGGTGATTAGACTACTTGACCAAATAAAAACTTAACCTTTTCCCAATTTTAGTTCTTGGCAGATTTTAGCTATTGTAGGACAAGTCAAGCAATCATCACACAATTCAAGCAAGCATGCAAAGAGTATATTGGCAGCGGAAAGTAAAGCATGCAACTTGCAATAATGTAAAGGGAAGGGTTTGGAGAATTCAAACGCAATTGGAGACACGGATGTTTTTCCCGTGGTTCGGATAGGTGGTGCTATCCTACATCCACGTTGATGGAGACTTCAACCCACGAAGGGTAACGGTTGCGCGAGTCCACGAAGGGCTCCACCCACAAAGGGTAACGGTTGCGCGAGTCCACGGAGGGCTCCACCCACGAAGGGTCCACGAAGAAGCAACCACCCACAAAGGGTCCACAAAGAAGCAACCTTGTCTATCCCACCATGTCCATCGCCCACGAAGGACTTGCCTCACTAGCGGTAGATCTTCACGAAGTAGGCGATCTCCTTGCCCTTACAAACTCCTTGGTTCAACTCCACAATCTTGTCGGAGGCTCCCAAGTGACACCTAGCCAATCTAGGAGACACCACTCTCCAAGAAGTAACAAATGGTGTGTAGGTAATGAACTCCTTGCTCTTGTGCTTCAAATGATAGTCTCCCCAACACTCAACTCTCTCTCATAGGATTTGGATTTTGTGGAAAGAAGATTTGAGTGGAAAGCAACTTGGGGAAGGCTAGAGATCAAGATTCATATGGTAGGAATGTAATATCTTGGTCTCAACACATGAGTAGGTGGTTCTCTCTCAGAACATATGAGTTGGAATTGTGTATGTGTTCTGATGGCTCTCTCCTCGAATGAAGAGGAGGTGGAGGGGTATATATAGCCTCCACACAAAATCCAACCGTTACACACAGTTTTCCAATCTCGGTGGGACCGAATCAACAAACTCGGTCGGACCGAAAAGGTAAACCTAGTGACCGTTAGAGATTTTCGGTGGGACTGACATGCAACTCGGTAGGACCGATATGGTTAGTGTTTGGGCATAACGTAATCTCGGTGAGACCGATTACACAAACTCGGTGAGACCGAGTTTGGTAATAAGCTAACCAGAGAGTTGGTCAGGTAAACTCGGTGGGACCGATTTGCTCTTTCGGTGAGACCGAAAAGTTACAAAAAGGAAACACTGAATTTATATTGCAATCTCGGTGGGACCGATTCGCTCTTTTGGTGAGACCGAAAAGTTACGAAAGGGAAACAAAGAGTTTGCAGTCCCATCTCGGTGAGACCGAGATCCCTATTGGTAGAACCGAATTGCTCGGGTTTGGCAGTGGCTTATGACAAGTGAAACTCGGTGGCGCCGGATAGAAAGAATCGGTAGGACCGAGTTTGGCTTAGGGTTTAGGTCATATGTGGATATGGGAAAGTAGTTGAGGGTTTTGGAGCATATCACTAAGCACATGAAGCAAGAGGCTCATTAAGCAACACCTCATCCCTCCTTGATAGTATTGGCTTTTCCTAAAGACTCAATGTGATCTTGGATCACTAAAATATAAAATGAAGAGTCTTGAGCTTTTGAGCTTGAGCCAATCCTTTGTCCTTAGCATTTTGAGGGTTCCACTTTCACATCCATGCCATGCCAATCATTGAGCTTTCCTGAAATAATCATCTTGGAATAGCATTAGCTCAATGAGCTATATGTTGTTATGAATTACCAAAACCACCTAGGGATAGTTGCACTTTCAAACCCGACAACGAGGAAAATATCATAACTTAGTGCCGGAAATGGCAAGAGTTGGAATATAAATATGGCAAGTTACATACAGGGTGTTACAACACTCCACCACTACGAAAGGATCTCGTCCTGAGATCTAGGACTGGAAAAACTCCAGGTACTCAGAACGGAGGTGATCCTCGCGTTCCCAGGTGGCTTCACGGTCGGAATGATGTGACCACTTGACTTTCAGGAATTTGATAGACTTGTTGCAAGTCTTGCACTCAGCTTCTTCAAGAATAGCAACGGGGTGCTCACGATAAGACTGGTCTTCTTGGAGATCAATCTCTTCAAAGTTGATGGTGCGGTCAGGAGTCTTGAAACACTTGCGGAGTTGAGACACGTGAAACACGTCGTGCACATTTGCAAAGTTGGAGGGAAGCTCGAGTTGATAGGCGAGATCGCCTCTTTTGCCAATGATCATGAAGGGACCCGCGTATCTAGGGGCAAGCTTCCCTTTGATACCGAAGCGACGAGTACCTTTCATTGGAGAGACGCGGAGGTAGAAATGGTCTCCGATCTTGAAAGCCAAGTCACGATGCTTGCTATCATAGTAACTCTTCTAGCACGATCGCACGGCTTTGAGATTTTCGTGAATGACTTTGCACATTTCTTCAGCCTCTGTGATCAAGTCATTTCCAAGAAGTTGACATTCACCAGTCTCTGACCAGTTAAGAGTATGGCACTTCCTGCCATAGAGAATCTCGAATGGGGCCTTGCCCGAACTTGCTTGGAAGCTGTTGTTGTAGGAGAACTCAGCACATGGAAGACAACCTTCCCACTTCATGCCGAAAGAAATGACACAAGCCCTGAGCATATCTTCAAGAATTTGATTTACTCGCTCGACTTGGCCACTGGTTTGAGGATGAAAGGATGTGCTGAAGCGAATGTTGGTGCCCATGGCCTTCTGAAAAGAATCCCAAAACTTGGAGGTGAAGATGCTGCAACGATTTGAAGATATCAACTGCGGAATGTCGTGTAGAGAGACAATCCTGGAGTTATGTAGCTCTGCCAACTGAGCTGCTGTGATAGATTCTTTGATAGGAAGAAAATGAGCCACTTTAGTGAGCTTGTCGATGACAACGAAGATAACATCATTGCCACGCTTGGACTTGGGAAATCCAGTCACGAAGTCCATCTCAATATGGTCAAACTTCCATTCTGGGATGGCAAGAGGTTGGAGGAGACCAGCTGGTCGTTGGTGTTCTGCTTTCACTCTTCTACAAACATTACATTCGTTCACGAACTAAGCAATCTCGCGCTTCATTCGAGTCCACCAATACGACTGCTTGAGGTCCTGGTACATCTTTGTACTTCCAGGGTGAATAGAGAGGAGTGAATTGTGAGCCTCGTTCATAATGACTTTACAAAGGTCACCTTTAGGAACAACAATGTGATCCTCAAAGAATAGAGTATCCTTGTCATCAAGACGATAGCACTTGTAATTGGGTTGACTCTTGGCAATCCCAATCTTCACCTTCTTCACCATAGCATCAAGAAGTTGAGCCTCGCGAATCTGATCTTCCAAAGTAGGAGAGACTTGGAGGTTGTCAAGGAATCCTTGAGGAAGAACTTGGAGATTGAGTTTGCGGAAAGCTTCACAAAGCTCCAGTTGGTAAGGCTTGATAATCAAACTGCTGCAGTAAGCCTTCCTGCTCAATGCGTCAGCAATTACATTGGTCTTGCCTGGAGTATATTCGATACTCGGATTATACTCTTGAATCATTTCGACCCAACGAGTCTGCCTGAGGTTGAGGTTTGGCTGAGTGAAGATGTACTTGAGACTCTTATGATCAGTGAAGATGTCCACTTTTCTTCCCAACAAGAGATGTCTCCTTGTTAAAAGAGCATGGACAACTGCCGCCAACTCGAGGTCATGAGTGGGGTAGTTCTTTTCGTTGGGCTTCAACTAGCGAGAGGTATAGGCCACAACTTTCTTTTCTTGCATCAACACTGCACCAAGACCTTGAAGGGAAGCATCACAGAAGACTTCGAACGGTTTGGATTCATCAGGAGGAGTCAGAACTGGAGCAGTGACTAACTTCTCTTTCAGGGTGTTGAAAGCGATGTCACATTCAGGCGACCAGACATACTTCACATGCTTCTGCAGGAGGTTGGAAAGAGGCTTCATGATCTTAGAGAAGTTCTCAACGAACCTTCGACAATAGCTTGCGAGCCCAAGGAAGTTGCGGAGTTGCTTCACGTTCTAAGGTGGTTCCCAATTCAGAATTGCAGACACCTTCTCAGGATTAACAACTATGCCCTTGGCAAAGATGATATGCCCAAGGTAGAGAACCTCATGGAGCCAAAACTCGCACTTAGAAAACTTCGCATAGAACTGATGTTCTCTGAGTTTATCCAGCACCAATCTCAAATGCTTGGCATGATCCTCCTTGTTCTTGGAAAAGACCAAAATGTCATCGACGTAGACCAAGACGAAGTCATTTGTGTAGGCGTTGAAGATGAAGTTCATCATGCGAGAGAAAGTTGGAGGAGCGTTGACAAGGCCGAAAGACATGACAGTGTATTCATATGAACCATAGCTTGTTCTGAATGCTGTCTTGGGGATATCCTCTTCACGAATGCGAATCTGATGATAGCCCATACGGAGATCAAGCTTGGAGAATACTTGAGCACCTTTGAGTTGTTCGAAAAGCTCATTGATGTTGGGAAGTGGGTAGTTGTTATTTATGGTCTTCTTGTTCAATGGACAGTAGTCGACACAAAGTCGGTCCGTTCCATCCTTCTTGTTAACGAAAAGAACACCACAACCCCATGGAGAAGAACTTGGTCGGATGAGACCCATACGCTCTTGAATATCGAGTTGTTTCTTCACCTCCTTCAACTCTTCCGGTCCAAGCTTGTAAGGACGTTTGCAAACAGGTTCCATGCCCGGCTCAAGATCGATGACGAATTCAACTGGCCGATGCGGAGGCATTCCTGGAAGCTCTTATGGAAAGACGTCTTGATATTCGCAAACGACTGGAATCTGAGAAATGGCATCCAGCTCGCCCTTCTCATTGAGAGAAAACAGTCGAATGGTATCATCACGAGCAGCAAAGATGATAACATCCTGAGACGAATGTGTCAATTGAATCTGCCTGGCAGCACAATCAAGGTGAGCCTTGTGCTTAGAAAGCCAATCCATTCCAAGAATAAGATCAATATCCGAGTTACCAAGGACCACTGGAGAGGACAGAAACTTATAGTCGCCCAACGTGATAGTAACATCCGGGACGCAATTGTTAGATGTCATTTGCTTGCCTAGGGACACAATCTTCAACGGGAAAGGAATCTTTTCGGTCACAAATTCATGCTTGGCAAAAAATGGTCTTGAAATAAAAGAAAGCGATGCACCAGTGTCAAAAAGAACTTTTGCAAGAACATCGTTAACAGGAAGGTTACCCATAATCACATCTGACGAGTCCTCTGCCTGAGCTGCGTTCAACAAGTTGACCTTGGCATGCTTGGGATTATGCTTGACCACTGCGGTACTGGCAGATCTCACAGGAGGAGGAGGAAGATGCCTCTGATTGAAGCATTTGTTGGCATAGTGACCCTTCTGCTGACACTTGTTGCACATGACCTCCGAGAGCGGACGGTGATACGGAGCACTTGATCTTGGCGCATGACACGAAGTCTTGTTCTGAAAGCCTAGGTTGGGTGGGTGGGAAGATCCATTGCCACCTTTGCTCTTCTACTGATAAGGCTGACGGAACGGAGGAGGAGGCAACCAATACTTTTGCTGCTTAGTTGCCACTTGAGTTGAGGAAGAAAGAGTCGCATCTCTAACTCGCTTCTTGGAAGCATCACATTTGAGCTGAGCAGCCTGTTGTTTCAGTGCCATGTTGTAAAACTCATCGTACTTCTGCGGCTCAAAACGAACGAAGGAAGTTGGACATCTTCTCTGAGGCCACCTCTGAACTGATATATCATGCTCTTCTCCTCAGGGACGTCTTGGTTAGTGAAACGAGCTAGCTTTTGGAACATGATGTTGTACTGGTAAACAGACAAGCTGCCTTGCTTCAGGTTGTGGAATTCCTCACGCTTGCTCTCAACAACACTCTGAGGAATGTGGTGAGCTTTTAAGTCTTGACGAAATTCATCCCAGGTAATCACACGGCCTCCTCTGGAATCTTTGTATTGCTGAAACCACTCTGCAGCTCGGTCTTTGAGTTGGAACGAAGTAAACTTGACAAAGTCCTCAGGCCTGACGTTCCTGCACTCGAAATGCTTGCAGATATCCACGAGCCAATCATCAGCGTTTGTTGCCTCGACACAGTTACTGAAAGTCTTTGGCTGGTTTGCGAGGAACTGGTTGAGTGTAGCAAACGGATTCTGAAAGTTTCCATGGCCATGATTCCCTTGGTTGCGCTCTTGCAAGAGTTGCATGAGCATCTGCGTTTTTGCATTGGTAGCGGCCATCACAGCTTGCCATGCCTCCGGAGGTGGAGGTGGTGGTGGCGGTTCAGGATTCGAACGCGTTGGAGGAGCCATCCTGAAGAGGGTGACATCCGTTAGCATCTTGATAGACATATATACAAGATGAATCAAATGGATCGAAATTGCAACATATAGTCTTAACATCCGAACAAAATGAACGAATGCATTCCAATTGAAATGGTCACATTTCCATAAATTGAGAAGCCACTTAGATAGAGGTAGAAGAATAAAACAACAAGGTACGAACAAGAACAAATACTTGGTGAGGATTACCCAATCACAAACCAAATATCCGCGGAAGAAGTAGTAGAGCTACAAGAATTCCCACCTATGAAACTCCCGAACCTTTCCAGTTATGCAATCAGGTGTTGGGGATACAGGGGAAGCATAATATCTCACCCAAAGCTAGCAAATCCTACATCCAACTGTATCCATCCTTCAACACATAACCAAGAAACCTTCGGAAATCATTTACCTCATCCTTCAAAAAGCATCCGTTATACGAGCTATGGCAATACTCCTGAACTCCCCCTAGTACTAGGTGGCGTCGAGGTTATCTCACCAACAACTGCATAAAAGAGATTTTCGATGTCGGCGAAACTCAGGTATTCCAGAATTGCAACGATAAAATTGTGATGACAACACCTCGGAGATCAACTCCCCGGGACACTACCACAACCCCAAAATGTCAGGAGGCACCAAGAACAATGTTCTCGTCACAAAACCATCAGAACGATTCCAAGATACCCGCGTGATCCTAAATTTTTTTAGTGAAATTTGAGAAGAGAAGAGTCAAAACTCTACGTCACGATGCCTCACCAGAGCGACGAAGGGACTGAGGAGTAAAAAGAATCCTACTCTCCGATATATATAATCCTAAATGACTCAAAACATTTTTCTAGACTCACCAACGCCAGCGACTTGATCAAGCAGGGGGCTCCTAAGGTCGGGGAAGGCTCTGATTACCAACTTGTAACTCCCACGATGCGGCTATATCTCCCACTTGTGGAAGCACGACTTAGAGGCATAACCGCATTGTAAGCAATGTCGCAAGTGAGGTAATCTTCACTCAACCCATGTAATGAATAAGGGAAAAAGATACATAGTTGGCTTACACTCGCCATGTCACACAATAGCATAAATATCATTACATTCATCCAGATACAATCAAGGTCCGACTATGGAACCAAAATAAAGAACAACCCCAAATGCGACAAAGTCCCAGATCGCCAACTAGGCACCACTACTGATCGTCTGGAAAGGAAACGTAGTATCGGCCTGAGTCCTCATCGAACTCCCACTTGAGCTTAGTCGAATCTCTTGGAATGGCATCATCGTTCCCTGCATCTGGTTTTGAAGGAATCTGTGAGTCACGGGGACTCAACAATCTCACACCCTCACGATCAAGACTATTTAAGCTTATGGGAAGGGTAAAAAATGAGGTGGAGCTGCAGCAAGCGACTAGCATATATGGTGGCTAACATACGCAAAAGAGAGCGAGAAGAGAAGGCAAGGCACGTTCGAGAAACTATGATCAAGAAGTGATCCTAGAACAACCTACGTTCAAGCATAACACGAGACCGTGTTCTCTTCCCGGACTCCGCCGAAAAGAGACCATCACGGCCACACACTCAGTTGATTCATTTTAATTAAGTTAATTTTAAGGTTATCTACAACTAGACATTAACAAATTCCCATCTGCCCATAACTGCGGGCACGGCTTTCGAAAGTTCAAATCCCTGCAGGGGTGTCCCAACTTAGCCCATCACAAGCTCTCATGGTCAACGCACTACAAGAGGAACCCCCCTTTAGCAACGGATCAATGCGTTGTTGTATGTCCATATAACTGTTGCTAAGGTCTACACCAACGGATTAATATGCATTGTCGTTGGTGGCGTTGCTAGGGTTTACAACAACGGATATAATTGCGTTGGTAATCTACATGAGGAAACGTTGCAAGATAGCAACGTATATAGTTGCAGCCTAACAACACTTCATATGCGTTGGTCGTAACCTACACAAACCGATTTAGCATGAAAAATTACTAGTATTTTATATACTACCAATAATAGTTACTAGATCAACATCGATAGTGCACACAAGCAACAATCCATAAAACAGAAAGGTCTCATATATTAAATCGAGTCAGTTGCATTAGATGGAATGCAATCCAAAGAATACATATACATGATTTCTGTACATTGAGATATACATGACTTCTGTACATTGAGCATGAAAATGACATTCTATAACATTAACTTAAATCTATATGGTAGCAGCCTCATTCTCCGCCTTGCAATCAACTCAGTCGTGCACCACATTTATCTTCAATGTACAACAACAAAAAAGAGACATAGGTAATGTATCATTAGAGAAATAAATAAAAAACCAGCTCAACAGAGCAATAAAAATGAGAAGTCACATACAAAGGTTGAAGGCCATGAGATAACTAACCCAACTACATGACCAATACATCCGACATCTTTGAGTGGCCATATCAACTGAACATATATTTCCCAAAGTTCGAAGATGCAATGAGAATACAATCAAAACGTGGTCTATGAAGGGGTGATGACTAAAATGGTGTTACCTCTGGTTATTGTAGGCACTTATTTCATGTATAGGAAGCCTTGAGCACCTAATATAAGAATCAATAAAATAAGATATCACACCAATAACAATATACAGTATATAGGTTGATTTGGTGCCATTCTCAAATTGTTGTGCATGCATGCTGAATGGAATTACCTATGAATATATATACGTGTACAAGTTGCACAATGCAATCTAAGCATAGTCTATGTATAATGAATATAGCGTACCTACATAATAGTTATTTTGCTCCATAAACCACTTTTAAAATATGCCCCATTCACTTGAGTACATCACGATATTTTGTACTAAAAATCAAAGGAATATCTAGAGCTATACATATGTCATACACATTTCTTCCACTGTTGGACATCCCATACACATAGTTTTTATATATTTTTATTAACTGAAAAAACTAAGTACCAACTGTACAAACGCTCGTGCATTACATATATGTAGAGGATTCAAGAGTAGCTCTACCTGTATTCTTGTCTGAGTGTCGTCATAAATTGGAACTGGCTAGGAATTGCACAGGAATTAAATACGAACACTACCAATATATGTAGGCATAAAAGATAAGTGGACTCTTCTCAAATAAAAATAAAAAGATAAGTGGACAGTGGATGTACCAGACTGGTGTATAATTGGTTCCATAACAAGACACCAAAGTGATGGCGAGAAGAAATTGTCCTGGATTCTACACGACTCTACCGAGAAGGATTCAGGAAAGCTACGTACTACTTCTGGCAGAACCCTTGAATATGACATAACCCATTGTTAACTTCCATGAAAGCAGAATATAAATGCAATCGAACTACAAGAACACATGAAAACTACTATCGGATTATTTATTCATCTGATAATTGAGAACTTTTGTTAGTACTTTTATCGAGAACTCACTAGCAGACATGTACAACATGATCCTTGCTCCTGTTGACACACTAAGTATGTTGAGCCCATAGGTGATGTCATTTCCTCATAGGTGTGAGCCTTTCAGTTTGTGATTGGTAGTATATAGCTGACTTGCACATGCACGTATACTTTTAATTTAATTGAAATGCACAGTAAAGAGAAAAAGGAGTTCTTCTAACCATATAAGGACCAAGTCCTTTTGTTTTTCCTGCATAACTAAACTACTGAACTTTCAAGGTTCCCATTACATAAAAATAGTTCCCCATTTTGGTTAAACATCGTGTTGTTTGCTTTGCAACTATTTCAGAGGAGTTGACCAGAAATATAATACCAAGCTCCCATATGTTGTTGTTTGTTGTGTACCTATTTATGACGAGTTGATCATATAAACAGTTGTTGGAAGCATATTTCTTAGAGGATTTTCTGCAGGCACACAACAGATTATTGTTAGCTTGTGGTTCACCGGATGAAAAGCACATGGTCAAGCTAAATCAGGTCCTTGAAGACCTAACATGAACAGGGGGGGTCAGGATTGTGACACCTACATTTTCCTAATAAGAAGGTAACTATTAAAATAGAGTTCATTGTTAACTTTTAAAATAGAGTTCATTGTTAACTTTTAAAATAGAGTTCATTGTGAACATTTTCCTAATAATAGTTCACCTCTGAAGATGAACAATCCTCAATTTGATTATACGAACAATTATTTCTAAAACTCGACTGCAGTTCATTGTGCTGCTTCCCACTCTTTATATCTGACAAATACTTATCAACTTCCAATGAGCACACATCACTTGCATATCAACCAGAATAGGAATATACACTACTTGCACATGAATCAGCAGAGAATATGCACCAGGATTTTAATTAGGAGAGGAACACACAATCGTGATGGTCCTTTGCAGAGCTAGAGGCACATTCAAGAACCCCATCGTGGTTGGGAGAGGGATGCTGAGGCGGCGCTTCGGGGAACGGCGTTGGCCGCCGGCCACAGTAGAGGGTCAGGCGGTCGCGTCGAACAGCAGGAGGCAGCAGTAAGACACCAGGGTAAGAGGTACGGAGGCGATGTGCATGGTGTGTGTCCCACACTCTGGCTCACGCGTGAGGCGCGATGGTCATGTAGGTGGTCAGCAGCGGGAACGGTAAGAGAGCAGAGGGGATGAGTGCCTTACCCGAGGTCGGTGTAGCCTGGGCGGAGGGAGCAGCACCGTTGACCCCAAGCCAGCAGCCGCGCGTGTGCGGCGACACCGGTGCATCCGGCCGTCAGATTAGATGGGGGTCGGGAGCCGTGCTGGTGACCCATGGCGACTGGGCTAATGCGGGGCGCATGGAGGGGGTGCGGAGAATGTAGCTGCGCCAGAGGATCCGAGCAGAGAGGTTGGGGGAGTACGGCCGGTGAGAGAGAGGAATAGGCAGCGAGAAAGATCTGCCCTTTTTTACAACTCTGCTTGGTTGCGTGCTATTTGCGGGGAGCAGGTGCACATAACGTGGAGGTGGACTCGATACCCTTGTGGATATGGATATGCGTTGTCGTGGGAGGTTAGCTCATCGTGGGAGGTGGGAGGTTTAGCCGAACAACACTTATGCCATCATCATTGTTAGATATCTGTTGCTGTAGGGAGGTTTTTGTTGTAGTGCTTCTCCCAAGACGATCCAATCAGACTCGGAATCCCAGTTACAAGACATCTCGACAATGGTAAAACAAGTCCAGCAAGACCACCCGCTGTGCCGACAAATCCCGATAGGAGCTGCACATATCTCGTTCTCAGGGCATGCCAGATGAACACTATGTACAACTAAAACCAACCCTCAAGTTTCCTCGAGGTGGCGCTGCAAGTGGCTCTGTTTTGGACCAACACAAAGGAGCACTGGCCCGGGGGGTTTAAATAAAGATGACCCTCGGGCTCCGGAAACCCAAGGGAAAAGAGGCTAGGTGGCAAATGGTAAAACCTAGGTTAGGCATTGCTGGAGGAGTTTTATTCAAGGCGAATGGTCAAGGGGTTCCCATTATAACCCAACCGTGTAAGGAACGCAAAATCAAGGAACATAATATCGGTATGACGAAAACTAGGGCAGCAAGAGTGGAACAAAACACCAGGCATAAGGCCGAGCCTTCCACCCTTTACCAATTATATAGGTGCATTAAAATAGACAAGATATAATAATGCTATCCCAACAATAAACATGTTCCAACAAGGAACAAACTCCAATCTTCACCTGCAACTAGCAACCCTATAAGAGGGGCTGAGCAAAGCGGTAACATAGCCAAACAATGGTTTGCTAGGACAAGGTGGGTTAGAGGTTTGACATGGCAATATGGGAGGCATGATAAGCAAGTGGTAGGTATCATAGCATAGGCATAGAAATAGAGCGAGCATCTAGCAAGCAAAGATAGAAGTGATTTCGAGGGTATGGTCATCTTGCCTGCAAAGTTCTCCGAGTTGACGTTAGCTTGATCCTCGTAAACGTACTCAATGGGCTCCTCGATCATGTACTCGTCTCCGGCTCTACCCAAAGCAAGAACACAAGTAAAGGGGGACACAATCAACCACGTGCAATGCACAAACAACATGATGCAAAACATGTCATGAGATGCGGGATGCGGTATGCGATGCATATGCATGCTTCAGAAAGGGATGATTGAACCTGGCCTCAACATGGAAAACCAAGAGTGCCACTGGAAAGAGGAGTTGATTTCGGTCGAAATCGATATAAAGATCACCGGAATCGGATGCACGGTTTGGAAATGACAAGCAAAACAAATATCACACCGGTCTGCGATTAACAGCACGAGGCCATCTAAATGCATCAAGAACAACATGCTACAGCACTCTAACATAGCAACAAAATACATGGAAGGGATCCACTCAAGATGCTTGAAAAAATATGAACACTGAGCTACGGCTAAATTACTCATTAACAGGTTCAAACAAGCATGGCAAAAGTGCAAAAGATATTAGGTTCACATACTTGGTGAAAATAACATGTCAGGATTTAACATCAGGAAGCAATGTTTAGAGCAAGATAACAACATTCTACAGGAACATATCATGGCAAAGCAAGGCATTACATGAAGCTACTCAAAGCATACAACAAAAGTCACTTACTGACCATAAGCCAAAAGGGATCAGAAAATACAATGGCAACCATGTGAACATAGCAATTATCGTTAACAGATTCAGACAAGAGAAAACTGGAACATGGCAAAATAGATATTGAGTAGGCATGTTTACGAGCTCGATGCACTCACCACAAGGCATCACATGACAAACTAAGCATACACCCAGAAAGTAGACATGGCATAGAAGCTAAACATGGCAAGAGCAACAACATAGCATGCATGGAACAACTACAACAAGCTCGGCAAAAATGCTTAACATGTAAACATTCTGCCATGAACATTTTATAGCAAAAGTAGAGCTCGATTGAGTCAAGCTAGGGAGCTCCATAAATGCAAACAAAGACATGGATGGATAGAGCACCACAATATCTACAAAACATCCTTACTGATCATGCTCAAAAGAGGTATGGATCTCTCTGTAGCAACATGAAAACATGGCATAAAAATATTAACAAGGCAAAGACTTGGAATACTTCTAAGTCCCTGAAATCAAAAACATTACTAGGGCTACTTTGCATTCTTGTGCTAGTCACCACAGAGATCACAAAAATACATGGCATACACCCCTGTAAAGATGGCATGGCATACTTCAAATCACATGCAGGGCTCAAGTTCATAGGAGGCACACATTAATCATGGAAAAAATGACAAATGTCCAATTGCTGATAAGAATCTGAAACTAACAGAAACTAGCACTCTTCCAACAGCATTTAGGGCATCAAGATGAGCTCAAATGAACATGATGCAATGAGATGAAATGAAGTACTCATCGAGACGAACAATTTGATATGCTACACGCCCAAAATGGAGCTACAGATGCAGAGTTATGATGTGATGAAAGTATGCAAAAATTACTGGAAGAGGGGGGAAAGTCAACCCTGGCTAGGGTTTACTGTAGAGCGGATCCAGATCTGGCGTCTCGGGCATGGATCCCGAGGTTCGTCGGTGATACTGTTCGCCGGAGAGGGGCCGGCCGGAGTGGACGTTGCCGGAGCGGGATCCGGCCGGAGCGGCGAGGGGCGGCGCCGGTTGGTGGCGGCGGGCGCGCGGCGAGCGGCGGCGGTG